>NW_026926389.1:0-271942 GCF_032062105.1 Saccostrea cuccullata
CTTTAAAAAATCAATCTCGGAGCATTGATTGTGACTTACTTTCATGTAATAAAACTGACCGTGAAATCACCTCACTCAAGCTTCTTGATTTTACCTACCGAGAGAACATGTATGTCGTAACTGACTTCTTAGACAGGCAGGGATATGAAACGGATGGTGAATCAATCAATTTGATATTTTGTAGATATTGAAATGATCGTTATAAAATAAAACTGTAAAGCTCAATACGCTTTTTTAAAACAAGCTATAATACTGATGATTTCACCAATTTCCAGCATTTACATTAGAGGGACTATGACGTAGTCAGTTGAGTCATGTGACACGTGTCCTGTCTCTGTCCACGTGACTGCTTACAACTGACTACGAGACACCCTACTGCAAAACAATAATCAGTTTTCGAAGGTCTTTGAAAAGCATTAAATGTTTTTTTTTCTAATAAATTCCTTTATTTTCACGAGGTAGTCAATTTCATTTGTTATTGAGTTTTTATCTATTAATAGCCATTCTCTGTAACCACTTAAACTTCGTTGCGACGCATGGTCACCGATTTTGATGAAACTTCACCCATGCTTAGTACTTGACACCAGAAACAAATATCAAACAAAATTCCGTTGCTATGTGGCTCGGTTGCCATGGCAACGGCCGGAAAAGTTGGAAAAATCGAGATTTTCAGCCACTTTAAATCTTGACTGTAGCTTAATAAAAACTAGAAAAAGCAAACAAACCATTCTCTTAAAAACATGACACCTTGATGTCACTTACACTGTAAAGAATCTGTGTAGAATATATTTCTAAGTAAGTGGTAACCAAGAGTACATTTGGAATACATTTAAAATGCTGAAATATGCTGAAAAACACTCCGTATTCACTAATGGTAGGTGTTACATGCTCAAACTCAATTTTAAGAAAAACAATGAAAATGTTTGACCTTAAGTATATAAGCATAAGCAATATTATTCTATAAATAACTTTTTTGGTTGCCATGGTAACACTGTGTAACCATGCAAAACCAGTTACTAAGATTGGGTTAATGCTACTGTCTTGAGGAAAAACATGAAAATTCAAGACTGGCAAATATGCATCCTTAGGACCTTGCAACACCAAAACCATAAGAAAAATTGGGTATAATTGCTACTTTGCAGTGTAACCATGGAAACAAAGTACCAGTGCTTAAAAGTGAATTATGTTTTGCTGCATTAAGAATTATGTTGCCATTTAATCAAGAAACATATTATATGACTCACCTTGAATAGTACTTATCTGTTAGAACCGAAGTTGAATATCATATATTGATTAAACTTGACGAAGAAAACAACACTGTTGCTATGGTTACCAAGAAGGGAAAATGTTCGATTTTGTGAACTTTATATCAATATTTAACCCTGTGAGTCAGCTTCTTGCATCCAGTTAGAGATTGGATGATAGTCAAAATTAAAAGTCAGGTTAGCCGTTAATAAATATCAATCATAAAAGTTTTGGGAATCTACATTTGAGATTACGTATCCAAGGAAACAAAATATTTTTCAGATTTTTTAAGCATATTTTTTCTGCTTATTTCCATAGCAACGCTCTATTTAAAAAATCCGATCTGATTTTTTTAAATGGAAAAATAAGGACCACACCAACATCTTTAAAAATTGATCATTAGTTATGAGGAAATGTGCTTTCTTAAAAGATAGGATCAGATTTAAACATACAGAGTGTAAATTTGAAGGCTCTCTGTTGTATATAACCCTTGGCAACCATTGCCAACCAAAATGAAATATCATAATTTGTTCTTGGTATATGTTTCAGGGCTCTTTTCTCTATTATTTGGTCACATTTTATCCTATAATAGCTTTTTATTTTTACGTGTATGACTTTATAAAATTCAATGAATAATTTTTTTACTTTTTAATACTTTGTTACCATAGTAACGTATGTAATATTTGATTTACCCAACCTTTTTATCATGCATTTGAGGCAACAGACATTCAACGTTTGGAAACAGTCATTGCCAATTGTTTGCTTTGCCGCAAATGTTAATTATGGGGCTCTAAACATGGAAAAAAATGTCATTTTTCAAACTTTTAGACATGTTGCCATGGTAACTATAACACATAGCAACCAATTTTTGCCTGATTTTAGTTAAGGGTATCAAAGACTTTTATCATAGAAAGTTTGGAGAAATTCTGAGACTATGCGTGCCACAGCTCCTACATAAAATTTCAAGTCATTACAGAGAATGGCTCTTAAAAGGCGATCTAGAAACGGGCGACACCTTAATTTCAGTAGTGTTGCGACATCATTAATATATTTTATCTCATTCTTGCATTTTTTAACTTAGTCAAATTGCCAAAATCATCACCTCATAAATAATATTATTTCATACTCAGTTTGTAAAATTAAATAATGAATCTGTAGTATTTAATGCCAAAGCTTGCTGAGGCCTTGTTGAGTGTTATAGAATACAATTACAGTATAGCTATTCCCAGAAACGAGGAAAAGACTATTCGATCTTTTGCATGATCAGTAATTGTAAAATACATGTCAATGTAAATTGTAACAATATGAACAATTCTGTGCATTTTAGAGGATGTTCAAGCTGTTGTGTTGCCTAGTTCTGCTTTCTATAGCTGTGGGTTATGTCCAGTCCTCCTTTGGCTTTGGAGGAGGAGGTTTTGGAGGAGGATATGGAGGGGGATACGGAGGAGGATACGGAGGTGGATACGGAGGTGGATACGGAGGTTATGGTTTGGGCGTGGGAGGTGGCCACGGTGGAGGATGGGGAGTAGGAAGCTATGGAGGAAAAGGAATACTTTCAGGAGTTCTCATCAAAGGAGCTGGAGGTTTCTACTACGGTGGAGGATAAAAGGTTTTTTCTTTAAAATCTTAAAAAACATTTTCACAGTCTAATTATACGAGGGTTGTCCCGTAAAATCGTGGACAAAGCGTTTTTTTCGAAAAGTAATGGGCGCACTAAGCTGAAAATTTCAGTAAATGTTTATTTATCATATTTAAGTGCATGTTAATTTTTTTGATAAAATATAGGCAAAAATAAAGATTTAATTATGCCTGAATGTGCACGAGGTATTGTCCTACGGCGCACGGTCAAAAAACCAAGGTTTTATTAAAGAATGCACAAGTTTGAATTCAAAATAAAAGTTTTAAATACATAAAATTTGGATTAAAATTATCCTAATTCAATTCCACAATCAATTCTGTAGTTTTTGTAAACATTTTAAGGCATTTGCTTAATTTTTGGCAGTTTCTCGAGAATTCGAAATGGGAAAGTGGTAAATACAACACACGAAAAATGGCGACGTTTTATGACGTTACGGCGCACCGGAGAACAGTTCAGTTTTATTTCGATGTTGTAATGACACCTTTAGAGAATTGAAATGACCATAGAAGAAAAAAGATTATAAAGATATCACCATATCTTTTGTATACAAATGAAATAAGAGTTCTCTTAGCGAAGTTTTTTTTTGATCGAGTCCCTGGGGAGTACAAAACATACGGACAAACTCCTAATGTAATAGCAAAAGACGCTGTCACAGTAGACCGCCGATATGAGATTTTCTATTAGTTGAAAGATGGTGAGAATATTGTCTGTAACTTACTAATAAATCTTCAGAAGATCGCATGAGGGTGCCAAATGGTTCTTCGACTGTTTATGGAGACTAAAGAATGTGTATCAATGAAATTCCTAAATTTGAGTCGGACTCATCCAACTTCATTTTCAGCAAAGATAAAACGTGACGCTGTTTACACTTTGACGTAATAATCCATGCGCCGTAAGGTGATACAATATATGGCATAAAATCTCATAATTTGTTTATTTATGCATATGTTCATCTGAAGTTTGCTGTGTATATTACTAAAATATGTACTAAATAATAGTGCAAATTTCAGAACGCAGGGATGTTTATTTTTCACACTAGACAACTTGTCCACGATTTTACGGGACAACCCTCGTATATAATTTACGTTATTTTTCATTTTATTTTTACAATTTTACTAGTGAAGATTTGTCAATCTGGATGCGGTATTTAAGATTATTCTTTTTCATTTATTTTCAGGATTTTAAATGAAAAGTTGGCTGATTTCGTCAAATTAGCATTCTGCTATTGATCAAATAAATTACAAATAACTAACAGATTCTTTTTTTGTTATTTTACCAAGCTTTATTTGTCTAATAGCCTCCAGCTTGTGCTCTTTAAATATATGTCAAACCCTGCCTAATATTTAGGCATAGTACATGCATAATGCAACACTATCGTTATTTCTATGCTGACATTCGTAATTATTTATACAGCGATTGGACTAATTACTATTTCCTGAAAAGTTTTATTTATTAAATAAGTAATCAACAATAATTACACCAAAAACGTCAAGAAAGAGTCACATTACATGTTCCAAATGATAATGATTGTTGATGGTAACGCTACATCCTGAAAACATGAATTTTGGCTGTGGACCCCCAGAAGCCATTGTTTGTGTAGCCTCAAGAGCTATTGCGATGTTCATCCTTTCTTCATCGGTCAATTTGCTGGATGTACATTTTATAATACTGCTAATAGAGGTTAAATTTAATGTATGAAATAAAGAACAAGGTTCACTTTTGCCTTTTTTGGCCCTATGAATTTAATTTTTTAAAAACTTAAACTGCTTAGTTTTAGTTGACGATGCATTGAATAACACTTAAATCTTAGGTGATTGAGTATCTATCAAAAATGACGTTATTTGCTGGCTATTCAATGCACTATGACAGAACGAAATGCGTGAATTTTAACAAATTCTGAAATGGTCTACCAAATTGACCAATTTTTAGAGCAATTTTTCAATATTTAATACAGGGTACAACCTCTGATCTAACATATCAACAAGTAAGTGATAGAATTTTTTCTGGGGATTAAAATACTTGTCTTGTATTTTTTTTTAGATCACTGAGTGTGCTCATATTTTTTTCTTCAGCAAAAGTACTCAAATATATACCTGTTTTACTTAAATTTTAAGAATATTGGAATTTCATAAAGCCAGTTCTCCAAGACCTGGACTTTTTAGAGAAGATTTTTAATAGAAAATGAAACATCTAAGTATCTATTTTGTTTTATGCTTGAAATGGAAGATCAAGTTTTATTCAATCATTTGGTATTTCTACAGGGCCATTTTATGCAAAAAGTGAACTAAGCTCTTTAAAAACCATTTGTTCAAATTCTTTTTTTAGATTAATACTGATATTTTTATAGATCACACATCTGACATAACATTTCTTGGCTGGCCACTGGTTTCTCCTGTACACAAACTCAAAGCATTTGGCATAGCTTTCTTTTGGTTATCTACAAAACATTGAGGCATATTAAGGCACCAGGCAAACCATTAAATTAAAACATGTAACAGTTAATCAAATTGATAAGTACTAGTTATAAGTAATTTGTACTGTTCCTAAGGTGCTATAACAGTGACTAAACAGGGAGGATTCATTCCTATGACCATTAACAGTGGCTATGTACCTGGACTCAAAGCAGCAGTGGTTAAGCAGGATAATAATTGTAGATATCATACAATAGTTTGAATATTCTTTGGAGACAATCCTTCTGATTTGATACCGGTATATTCATCATGATTTGTCTAAGAGTGTTGACACTCAAGGGTTCTTTTCTGTACCACACTTCATCATCATATGAAAAATTATCTCTCGAACGGAGAAAAAGTCTGTCCATCCCATGCCGTGGTCTTATGCACAAATACTTTTCAAATGACTGTACCGAACATGACATAGAATCTGTGGCTTACATCCTTCCTCTAGTTCCTTCACTCTCATTCGTCACACCCTGGTGATTTTTTTATAATTCTAAGGTAATCTTTTTGACGTACAATTTTTCCCGTTAGAATTAATAATTTCAAAGTCAAGTTCACAAAGAGTCTACAGTTGTTTTTAGTATAGAACTAAATTGTTGCTTATCTTCATGGAGTTACCTTAACTACAAATACGGATAGTAAAGCCAATGTTTACTAGTCAAGACATTTAAAAGCACAGTTTCTAGGGACGTTAGTATCAGATTTATTAAAATAGTAGGTGTAATAGAATGTGGTGGTACGGTGTTTTGAAAGTTTGACGTATTTTAAACTTTAAAAAAATAATCAATCACAAGTAGTCGTTATTTTAATAGTAAACTCAATAAATGACTAAAAAATTAATCTTTGTATTGTTTAAGTAGTTAAGTTATTTTTAATAAGTCTTGCAATGTGGTTTTAGTATTAATTATCAGCAACTATCGACATAGTTATTTAAATCACTGTTGAAATCATTTTTTCAATACTATGGAAAACTTTATTTCAAATGTGAATATTATTTCAATAGGAGTTGTAACCTATGTTTGGTATTGAAATGAACTCTCATCAACTTTTCAACTAATTATTCCAATAGTGGTTGTATTTCAATAGTGGTTACATAATACATGTATGTATGTTATTGAAATGCACTCTCACCCACTACTGAAATAATTATTTCAATAGTGGTTGTATTTCAATAGTGGTTATTAACTATGTTTGTTACTGAAATGTACTCTCAACCACTATTGATATAATTATTTCAATAGTGGTTGTGCTTCAAAAGTGGTTATTACCTATGTTTGTTATTGAAATGCACTCTCAACCACTATTGATATAATAATTTCAATACTGGTTGTATTTTAATAGTGGTTACTAACTATGTTTGTTATTGAAATGCACTTTTAACCATTATTGATATAATTTTTTCAACAGTGGTCGTTATTTCAATAGTGGCTGCAACAATGGTCTTTTATATGTCCGTTTTAGCAATAATGTGAATGGGGCCAGCTCACTATATATTCGATCCCAGGCCTATAGGCATTGATAACGTCTACCCATTTGCTTGTTAAACTTTGCAACCAGTAAAATAAGTTGATTTGAGAGAGTTTTATAAAAAAAAACTGAATTCTAATTAATAGAAAATTTTTACACGTCCAGCTGGGTGTCAATAGATGCATGCAGATTTGTTTGCCAGTGACAAAATTCGTGCTTCTTGGAGGGTTGATTGATTGATTGATTGATTGGTGTTTAACGCCAAGTCGGCAATATTTCAGCCATATTTCGGCAGGAAAATATGTTAAATGATCAGTTTTGAGAGTTTTTTGGTTTCTCTGGCGGCCCCCAGTGAGCCTACTTTTTTCCGAAAACCGGAGAAACGATCTTTTGCGTGCCAAGGGGGTTGTTATCCTTGACACGGGGCACCGTTTAACGTCCCATCCGACGGACTTAAAAATTTAAAAATATTTAAACAGTTAAAAATAAAACATGTTTTAATCAACCAAATATACTGTATACAGGGTTATTTTTGCCCCGTCTTATTTTCGCCCTTTCAATCTTGCAAACAATTTTGCCCCGTTTTAAATTCGCCCAGTCATAGTTTTGTTTAAGAAATTATACTGTATTCTCTGAATTCGCCCCATTTTAAATTCGCCCAAATGAGGGTAGGGCGAAAGGGGCGAAAATAAAACGGGGGCGAAAATTTCCTTGTTTACAGTATTGCATTGTGTACCATTAAATTTTACTGTAAAAATCAGTTTCATGTAAATAATCTAAAATTGTATTAACATTAACTTTTGTAAACAGTTCTTCAAACACTGGAAAATCTTTTCTTACAGGGGCCATTAAAAAGTTTCCTTTAGGTAAGGGTGCAGGGAGGGTCTGAGAGGAGTGGCCCATCTCTTCTCTTTGTCAGAATTTTTAAAAATTACTTTTCATAAAAGTGCGCTTGGTTGACCTCCCTATCGTTGCTCCTTATACTACCTGGTACTCATGTATCGACATCGACATTAGAACTTGTGAAATCATGACTTTAAACGAGACTGTTGATAGTTTTGTTTCATCACCATATTTGTTAATAGCTTTCCTCATTTTAGAAATTGTTTTTGTGTAGGGTATGTTCTACTTGCAGACATGAGCCCTAAACTCAAAGAATAAAACAGCAAAAGTACACAATTGAGTTAAACTTTGTTTAAATGAATGCAAGAAGCAATAACTTGATATGAAAAAAAATATTTAGAATTAAGTTTCACATATGCATGCGACAAGAAAACATTTCTGATAGGTTAAAATTTCTTCACAAAGATTTAAGTATTATATTTAAAACTGATGTTAGCATTAGAACCATATTAATTTAACAGAATTTCTGTATTCTTGTACCTAAATCTTTTTGTAATGCTCTTTAATTAACAGAGGAAAAGTGACAAAAACAAACTTTGCATTATAAATGTAACAGATTTAGCAATATTTTTTAAATAAAACAAATAGGTTTAAGGAGGCTCATTACACCACTTTTTGATGACGTACTACACAAAAAAATAAACCTCCATTGTGTCGACCGGTTTGCTCAGGGGACGAGTTGTATAGGTACCTCTATAATATGACCCTGACCTTTAAAACGCTTTAAAAATAGATGAAACATGCGGTGTTGTAAACAGTGAAAACAAAGTAACGGATTCATTATGCATTAACCAAGAAGAATTGCTTTTAGGCAGAAACACAAGAAAGCAACAGTCAAATCTTCGCCAAACAAGTAATGTCAATTTCATAGCCATGCATGCAGTGAACTCTATCAGTCACTGACATGTATGTATGGAGGAAATTCGAGTTAAAATCTACAACCTCGTTGAAATTAAAATTTTATTTAATTGCGCTATTTACTGTGTTGGTGTTAATTTATATAGTTGTTTTATTGATTTAAATGTATACTCTGGCAATTTAAAGCTTTATTCTGAATTTTAGATGTAATGTCAAACGTTCCATAGTGTTTTGAGTCTTGGCTAATTAGGAAAGATAACTCTTGAAAGTGGACTTTTTATACCAAATATTTTTTAAATTGGATTTTTCATTTCGTTTAAACTTTCTTCATTCAATTTGACACATGTAATTCATTGAAATACATTCCTTGTCTCTTCAGAACACATTTTTGAAATGTTTTATGCATAGATTAAAAAAATAATGACATTGTTTTCTAGGAGAAAATTATTTTTTCTAATAAAATTATCATTAGGTATTATGAGGTATTTTCACTTTGTGTACTAGTCTTAAGACGATGCCCATCATTTGACACTGAAAGTTCTGAAATTCTGTGAATAATAAACCTGAAATAATACATTTCATTAAAATAAAACAAAAACTAAAACATTCTATAAGAAATATGATATCAATACCCCGATCTGGATATTTGACATCTACATTATAAGTGGTGCTGTATTGAAAACTAAAATAAACTGTGGATGTAATGAGCCACCTTAACAACATACACTTGAATTTCTTATATTTCAGTTGATTCGATTCGCAAGAGCATGCTCTACGTATGAACAATTTCTAAAACGAGGTAAACTATTGAAAAGCAAGTTGATGAAAAAGAATGTCAGCTGTCTCGTTTAAAATCATCATTTTGTAAGTTCTATGGTTGATACAATGACCTTGTCAGCAAATATAATATATCATTGAGTAAAATGCTGACTGACATTTCTCATACCAATTGTTAGTCCATTATTTATACACTAAATTGACTAAGGATTTTGCCGTTATTTCACGATCATGACAATGAGCTCACGGAGGGCGTGACCGGTCAGCAGGGGATGCTCACTCCTCCACGGCTCCTGATCCAACTTCTGATGTTTCGGAGGTCCGTGTTTGCACTGCTCCTATATTTTATTGTTTTATGGACTTTGATATTGAATAGTGTTCGTTATCTATATATCATTCTTAGAAATTCATATCAGGTTTGATTGAGTGTTATATAATTCTAGGTTTCCGTTGTAAGGTTTGTCCTAAATATTAAAAAAAGTATTATAACATTTTATGGGACAAACTCTATCTGCCACCAAAATATCAAGTAAATGTTACCTGTATTTTTTGCCGGAAGTACGATTATGCAACAGTCGTAAATTCTAAGAATTCGATAGCAGGGAATGAATGCCATTTAAATGTCAGGCATCATCGGTTTCTTTTTTGAAGATTGCTTTGACTTGCAGGTTAACGATAAAGGACAGCTTGTTGCAGAGGGGGTATAAATAAGACAGAAAGTCTGCATTTTCTCGTAGCAGATAGATTCTGTGAATCTTTACTCCAATCACGGTATGTACCATTTTAAAAATCAAGGCTTCCTTTACGAAAAATCTACATAAAAAGAACAATTAAATAAAGTTAATATCTTTTTAAATCGAAGTATTTTGTATTAAAGATTTCAGAGTTTTAAATTCTGTGCTTTCCAAATCATTCCTACACATTTTTGAAATTATATACATTAAATTTTGTACATTTTACTCGTATATTCACATTTTATTTCTAATTTTAACTTAATTGTTTTCAAATTATATAAATGTTCAGCTTCAAAATCTCCCTATTGAAAGAAATTCAATCGGAAAGTTGTATTGTTTTAATTATCCTTAAATATAGTTAACTATTATGAATTTCAGGCTTTACGTTTCTGTTCATTATGCAACACATTTTAATTAATTAAATTATCAAAGTTGAAAATGTAAAGCAATAACTGAATAGGAAAAAAACTCAAAACATTAACTGAAACTTTTTTACCCAATGAATCTCAACGAAAATGCGAGTACTATCGTTCGATCATACCGACTATCGACTAATTTTTTTCTTCTGTTATTCGTTAAAAAGGTGTGTCTTCATAGAAATGTTAAAGTCAAAATAACTTAATTGGATCCACGTAAGTTTCAAAGTCCTTTGGAATAAAACTCAGGATAAGGCTTAAGAGGTCTCAGTTAATTGATCAAAGTAAAGAATTAGCATGTCGATTTTTTATACAAAATTTTATTCACAAATTGTCGATTTTTGGCCAAGCAGAAAACATGTCTTCAAACTTTAGAGTTGAGAAAACTTTGAAAATGAGAGGATGGGAAAAAATGAATGTATGAAATCTGAAATTGAATTTGAATTCTGCGGTAGAACAGAACAAAATACAATGACAACTGTCAATTATATAAAAAATATCCAAAAGACTTTCCTAATTGGTGATGTTTCTGCACAAATGTCCCTCCACACAGTGTCTGTATGACGTTTATATTTGTATTATTAATTATTGTTGGTAGATTTGTAAGTCTCTAGACTCTATAATGGGATTTCTTTAGCAGAAATAACAATATATATATATGTACATGTATTTCTTCAAATTTTTCAGAATATTTCTTTTTTATTCGTAGATTTTATTTGCACTTTCACATTTTAAGACTGTACAAGAGCATGCCCTACGTACGAACTATTTCTAACACGAGGTAAAATATTGACAAACATGTCGATGAAA
Source organism: Saccostrea cuccullata (assembly GCF_032062105.1). Classification (NCBI taxonomy): domain Eukaryota; kingdom Metazoa; phylum Mollusca; class Bivalvia; order Ostreida; family Ostreidae; genus Saccostrea; species Saccostrea cuccullata. The sequence continues at coordinate 11,309 of NW_026926389.1, forward strand.
GATAAATATCAGAAGTCTCGCTTTATGTCATCATTTCGTGGAATCTATGGTCGATACTCGGGCCTTGTCAGTGAATAGAATTTATCATTGAGTCAAATGCTGACTAACGTTTTTCAAACTAATTGTTAGTCCATTATTTATACACTGAAGACGGATTTTTCCGTTATTTCACGATCATGACAAGGAGCACACGGCGGGTGTTACCGGTCAGCAGGGGATGCTCATTCCTCCATTGCACCTGATCCCACTTCCGATGTTTTGGGGGTCCATGTTTGCTCTGCTCCTATTTTTAGTATTATTTGAAGGACTTTTGATCTTGAGTATTGTTCGTGGTATCCTTATGTTTCATTTAATTCTTGGAATAAACCATATATGCTCATGAAGATTTACATATTACATATATTTTGACTACCACAGTGAATGATTTTTACCCAGTTAAGACAAACCTCGTTCTACATTGTTTAATATATTTTTTACACATATTAACTCTGAAACATGAACTTCTTGCCCACAGAGGTGCAATTTTCATTCCTTATTTGGATACAAAACGTTTAAAGAATTTTGTCTCTGATCATGAGTAGATTAGTGTTCGGATCCACGTTTATTTTAATGTATACAGAAAATCAAAGAAGAATATAAATTGAGTTGAAAAATCTATGTGTTTTTCTATTATTTCACATGAATACATTATGCACTTTCAAAACTGTTTCAACCACATAACACATACTGTAAAAGCGCGTACTTTTATCCGCGTGTGATTTATTTCCGCTATGAATGCAGCCAAAACTTTTTCACGGAATTTTGTCACAGGGTAATTAAAGCGTATTACATGTAGGAATGAAATTGCACTTAATTAATGAGGACATAATAAAGGTGCTAAATTATTAGATACTTAAGTATACATACTAAGTACGCATGTAGACATACATCATGTTTAAGAAGTCTTCTATGATATCAATCTTTGATATTGATACACACTTTAAATAATTATTTGGGAGAAAAAAACTTTGTCAATATATTTTGAGATTTACAAATAACATAAAGTCCATCATTCTGCTAATTAGCTGTATAAACATTGAAAGAAAAAGCTAAAAAAAAATTGCATTTTCCATTTTTTTAAGTTTTGGAAACAACTCTGACGTCACAGAAAAAATCAGCAAGAAACATAGAACACAAGTACAATACCAAACCAAACACGAAAAAAATTATAATTGTAGCCTGGTTTTCGCTTTAAAAAGTCAATCGTGGTGCATTGATTGTGACATACATGTATTTTCATTTAATAAGACTGGTCTTGAAATCATCTCACTCAAGCTACCTGATTTTTCCTACCGAGAGAACATATGTGTCGTCATTGACTTCTAAGACAGGCAGAGCAATGAAACGGATGGTGAATCAATCAATTTGATATTTTGTAGATATTGAAATGATCGTTATTACATAAAACGGTAAAGCTCCATACGCTATTTAAAAACGCTAAAATACTGATGCTTTTACCAATTTTCAGCATTTATATAAGATGGACAATGACGTAGTCAGTTGAGGCATGTGACATGTGTTCTGTCTCTCTGTTCACGTGACTGCTTACAAATAACTACGATACTCCCTTCTGCAAAACAATAATCAGTGCTCTAAAAACCTTTTTAAAAAATTATGCCTTTTCTAAATAAATTCTTTTATTTTCACTAGGTAGTCCATTTCAATTGTTATGGAATTTTTTATCCATGAAACTGTGATCTATTGCCTGGCTTAAAATCGATCTAGAAACGGATGTCATAATAATTTTAGTAGTATTGCTACGTCATCAATATATTTTATCTTATACTTGTATTTTTTATTTAGTCAAATTGCTAGTTCATCACCTCATAATATTTTTTTTTTATATTCTGTTCTTTAAATTAAATAATCTGGTAATGAAGCTATTATTTTATGCCAAATCTTGCTGAGGCCTTGCTGAGTGTCATAGAACACAATTACATTATAACTATTCCCAGAAACGAAGGACATACTATTAGTTCTTTTGCCTGATCAGACATTATATTATACATGTAACAATAAATTTTAACAATGTGAATATCACTGTGCTTTATTAGAGGATGTTCAAGCTGTTGTGTTGCCTAGTTCTGCTTTCTATAGCTGTGGGTTATGTCCAGTCCTCCTTTGGGAGAGCGGGAGGAGGGGGCTATGGAGGGGGATATGGAGGAGGATATGGAGGATACGGAGGAGGAGGTTATGAAGGAGGCGCATTCGGAGGAGGCTTCGGAGGTTATGGTTTGGGCGTGGGAGGAGGACACGGTGGAGGATGGGGATTAGGAAGACTTTCAGGAGTTCTCTCCAAAGGAGCTGGAAATCTTTACTTTGCTGGAAGATAAAAGGTTCTTCGTTAAAATCTTAAAAGAACTTGTGACGGTCTAATTATGTATAATTTTCATCACTTTTTTTTTATCTTTTTTGAAGATTTTACATGTGAAGTTATGTTTTTCTGGATGTGGTATTAATTATTCTTTTTCATTTATTTTCAGGATTACAAATGAAAAGTTGGCTGATCACGTCAGAATTAGCATTAAGCTATTGATGAAATAAAACACAAATAACTAACAGAGTCATTTTATTTTTTTATTTTTACAAAGATTTATAGTCCAGTCAATCTAGCTCAAAAAGACAATAACCTCTAAAAACTGCAACAGAAATTATTCTAGTAAAATTTCATTATTTATAATGTGCCTTATGGTATATCAAAAATATAGAAAAATATATTTGCATTTTGTTTTTCAATTTAACAGTTTTTTTTTTTTTTTTTTTTTTTTTTTTTTAAATCCGATAAATCACTCTGAAAGAGACTATCTGTATGTGCATAAAATTATCGTGCCATCTATATGATCTCAAATTTTCTTGACAGGTCATGCAAAAATGTATCAGCAACCTGAAACTTATGATTATTTCATGAATTACTATGATTCCTGTTCCCATTGTACACAGCTAATTGTGTGGTTGCACATCACACATGTATCACGTATGTGAAATGTGCATATCACGTATGTGTATTACAAACATACGTTTCACGTATGTGGTACAACGTACGTATAACATATGTGTGACAAGATACATTTCACATAACGTATGTTTGGAATACACGCATGTTTTACATACGTGAAACGTAAGTGTAACATATGTTATGTGCAACCATACGTTACAGGTATGTTAATAAACATACGGTTTACATGTGTATTGTCAACCACATGTTACACATATGTTAATGAACACATGGTTTACATGTGTATAGTCAACCACATGTTACACGTACGTTAATGAACTCATGGTTTACATGTGTTTTATAAAGCACAAATGTCATGTATAGTTTATGTGTATTATAAACCACACATTTTATTAAATGATCAGGAATTTTGGTGCTCTCTGATTGGTCTAGACGCTCTTTTCTGAGGTGTACCTCAGAGTAAGTTCACCTCATATGACGTTCTGGGAGGTTTATTCGGGGTTTTCCTCTTGACCAACCATAGCTTTGCTTACAATTTTTTCGACTAATCAGATTGCGTGTTTCAAAGCATGTGTCGATGTGAATGTAAACATGTCAGACGCCAGTACGAAAGAGTATTAAACGCTTTTGAAAGTAAATGGTTGAGTATTGATTGTTTAATAATATTGTTTTCCACTTTTAACTACTATTTATTAATTAGATAAGTCGTGACAATTATGTTATGGGTGTTTTTACTTAATGGAGACAAGATTGAAAGTGTTTAAAGTGTTGTAAAATTCCTGATCATTTAATAAAACGGTTATTGACTTTTGAATTCGGTCTACTCGTGACTATACAGACCCGGTCAGGTATTGGTTAACCTCGGCCTTCGGCCTCGGTCAACCAAAACCCGACCAGGTCTGTATAGTCACGAATAGACCTCATCAAAAGTCAATAATTGTATAAAATATACTAATGTACATAAATAAATTATGGTTAATGTGTATTATAAAGCTCTCATTACATATATGTTGATGAATATAGTATGTGTATTATCAGGCACATGTTACATATACATTTAAAAAGGTGTTTTACATGTGTGTGAAAAGCTATGTTTGAGAATGAGAAGGCTGTATATTTTGTAAATTCATACTATTACATACACGTATGATAAATGTAGGTTGACTATTAATCTAATCCTTTTAATTTTATTTCAAATTCAATTTATTAATCAAATTATCATTTAGTTTTCGCTATAAAGAGAAAAAAAACTATGAGTTAAACATTTATTGTTGCTAGGGACTACATAATTTCGTTTAAAATACAGGAACTTTTGTATAAAAATATGGCTGACTTCCACAACTAACTATTTTTCCTTAATAGTTTAAGTGATTTTGGAGAACTAATCAAGATATTTTTTAACATAACAATCAATAGGCACTTAGCATGCTTAGGGCGTAACCTGTTATTCAGGAAGAAGAGCAATCATAGTGATATGATCATCTATAAAATCCTTCTTATAACGTGTATAACGGGTCCTTAGATCAGAAGTTGCATGTATTTTAATAATTATAATATTTTGAAATCTAAAATATCTTTTTTGACATAAACATTATTATGATATTTGGTTATACCCAATCACAACTGAAGCTCAAATGTGTGTGCGTTGTGGACTTGTCTTGTGTGTTTTGCGTATTTAATGTTTCAATTTATTTCACATTGCTTACCTTACGTCCACTTTCATGTCTGGCATGATGTTATCAGTTCGCATTGGTTTAAAATTTACTCTAAAAACAGTTAACAAAGTTTACATAAAAAGTTCTCCAATCTCGTCCTCGTCATGTGTATCGGATATCGGTAGAGGCACATAAAATTGAACTCGGTCATCGGTAGATATAATCAATCCGAATTCAAGAGCAAAACTAAATTAAAAAAAAAAGAAAAGATATTCACGATAATCTCACAACAAATCTCAAAATGGAGTAAATGATTCACCTAGATAATTATCAAATATACAGTGCGTCCGTATAAAACTTTTAAAATATACCTTCCGGAATTTTCCAGCCTCCATTTATGTATTACATGTACGTTACCAGTGACGTCACTGGAAAGCGAAGTCTGACGTCTGCAAGTTCTAGGGCCTGGCTAACGGTGAGGAATGCATAAAATCAACAATTATTTAATTCCTTTATTACTGTGTGTTGCATGTTAACTAAGCAGGGGGTGGTTTTTTTCAGTGTTTTACATAATGGAGACTTGGGTTACCAAAAACAGAAAATATTGACCACGTTGAGGCAGTGAGCTGTCTTGGTCAGCACCCAGGTGTATCCATCAACACGGGCACGTTATATCAAAATGCAGGTAAAGTTAAAATACTGTAATAACAATTAAGTATTTATTCAAAATGTTTTTTAACCTAACAAATAAGATGCAAAAAAAAGAAACAACAACAATTTTATGTAAAGTTCCACTCACTGAATTTATTTCTTTTTACAGTATTTAAAACATCACATTACATGGTATTAAAAGGAAATTATTATCTTTGAGGTCAATAATGGTGTAACAGTTTTCTTTTTACATATATTATAATCTGCCCCTTTTCATCCTTATGAATATAAATTGTGTTTGAGATTGTGAATTTTTATTTGATTTTAGATATCATATGCATTCCAGGATGGTGACTGAAGCTCATCTTTGTAAACACCTAAATGCCTAGAATGGACTTCAAAACAGATTCTGAAAGTTTAACCAGTGTAATCTTGAATATGGTAATACTTTTAAAAAGGAATAAGATTTTCTGATCATATTGCTTTGAGACTTGCAAATACTACATGTAACTTGAAGCTTTTCATGTAAAATTTGAAATGCAATTGAGTTTGACGAATTTTATACTACTAAGAGTTATCTCCCCTTGTCGGCGTAACTCTCATTTTTCCCACTTTGTCCTTTGTAAGTTACCTGTTATTATTTTCAATCTTCAAACTTTATTGGACAATTTAGATCTGTACCTGTATGGCTGTATAAATTGCCAATGTATGGGGCAACATGAAAATCTTAATGAATATATTCATTACAGATTTTATTTTTAAGATACTGACCAATAAATTTGGTAAGGTTACAGAGGGAAAACAGGGCCTTACGCCAGATTGACCCCACAAAGGAGAATAACTTTTGTAAAGGTTCATTCTCTATAAGGCCATTTTCCCCTCTACGACAAAATCACTTTAAAATGTGATTTTATATAACTATAATCATTCTAGTTCATGATTTTGATGTTTGTTTTTCAACATCGATCATCTCAGTCACGTGATTTAGGGATAAAAAATGGCTGTCAGTTAAAGAAAAATTGAGGGTAGGTCTATTTAAATCAAGTTTCTATGCATGTTTTTGAATGTAAATGATCAAAAATTGTTTATTTATGTCGGAAATACATCAGACCTAAGTAGTAAAGTCGAAGATTTTTTAAATTTAAGGTTTAAGATATTTTTTATGACAAGACTTCTAATGCATCCACATTTTGCATATTTTGAACGTAAATCTTTACGAAATTCACACTGTATGGTGCTGAAAAAAGTTTGATTTGCAATTTATTGAAAAGTATTATTCATATATAATTGTATTGTAATTGTATATGTTAGAAATGAGGTTTCTTAGTGTCTATTAAACTCTAAAAGTTATGTATCAAATGTTGAAAGCTCTGAATGGATTTTGATTGTGATTAAATAAAATTGAAGTAGTATTTAAGAAAAGAAATTCAACAATTGCAAAAAAATAAAGAATTAACAGCATAAGAATATCAATGCAAGTACATGTTGACTATCCATATGCATGTAAATAGTCAATACATATAACTCAGAGCGGTTGCATTAAAATATACATCTCTAAGTAAAATGAAATAGCGTCGTAAAATGGCTTTGCTTTCATTCAATTACTCGTGCTGCACGATATATTCAATTAAAAATGCCTTCTAAACTTTATGTATTTACATGTATAAAAGTTGAGAGACCCCCCCCCTCGTGTCTAACGGCACAACATAAAAATGGAGCAGAATTTTAACAGTTCCTTCAACTTTGTATATCAGATTCTGAAGTTTTCGTGTATACTGGTATACGGACTTAAGAGTTCAACAACATCCCAGGTACAAAATGGACCCTTAGGGTTTGATGCTCCTTTCCCATTCTTGAAACCTGTAGGTTAAATTCAGTCTCTTTCCCAGTGCAGCGACAAAAACTTGTTTAACACGGATAGTGACAGTTCCCTACCTAAGTCTTTAGCATTGAAGGAAAATGTCATCGGTCTTTTGGATATTATCTTCTTTTTTTTTACAAAAAAGGGTCCCGTCCTGCGTTGGGCGTTGGTTATTAATGCAACTATGCATAAACACTTGACCTTAAGTGGATGATTTCTTTATATGGTTGAAAAATCCTTAAATGGGGTAAAGCAACATTCATTTATAAATCACATAATACATTTAGGAATCCCCCTCCACTTTACCAGTTTATTTTCTAAGACAGGACTAATGTTATCGTAACCTATGTCGATGAGTCCTCTCAATATTAAGACCCAGTCAATAAATATGGATCAAATGATACTCCTACGGAAGTGTCCATATAAAAATTTTGTGCGTACCCATAGGAAAAAAGTCAATGATATAAATTATAATAAATGTATGTTACCACTTCAACAAAGATTGCTTTCATCATTTCTAGAACATAAACAGTACTCATAAGTAAATACAAAGAATATTTGCAGAACTCATAACGAAGTCCAAAGAAGTGGCATATATAGATATACTAAACTATCATTATAAATATAAAAGATAACTCATATTCACACCTTATATTCGATAAAAAGTTCTTATTTTTTTATTTTTATTAGACATTTCAAAGAAACGTCTCCACTTGAAATTTCATGACATCCAGTCTTCTCAGTCCTTTGATTTTTAAATTTTTAAGTAAAAAGTTCACTTTTTTTCTAGTAAATACTCATGGCTGATATAAACCTTAGTAAAACAACAGAAAATTGTAATATAACCAAAAGTTTATAAAAAGAAATAATCTACATAAGCTGATATCCTTCATTGTGAGTAGTTAGCTTTTTCTGCAAATATCGTAAAAATGAAGTGAAAAGTTTTTATTTAGATGTCATAACCACCTTTAACCAAATTCATAATTTGGTAGTCTCTTTTTATGTTTATAAGAAATTTACATGCAAATTTTGGTGTTGGTTAAAGGTGGTTATGACATGCGTAGGAGTTATCTAACACAGCCACCCTCTTGAGTTTTCCCATTACTCTAATGCTAATATGGGCCGATAGTACCTTACTTTGTGACCCTATATCATCAAATATATTATTGTATCATTAACCAACCAATATTTATCATTAAATTGGAACATAAGCCTAGTGATTCATGCAATTTTTAAGAGAAAAAATACTATCTGAAAATTTGAAGTCATTGTAGGCCGCAAAACGGCCTTATAGAGAATGATCCTTTAATGTGAAAGTCGTCTATTTTTTTTTTAACATAATATTTTTTTTAATCTCAAGGACAAAAAGTATTCACTTGGAACACACACAAAAACAGATTGGTCCATGCCAAGCTAAAGATTAATGCAGAAGGTAAGTTCAATTTTTCATTTCGTAACTCTTCTGGTTTTATCCAGATCGGACCATACATATAAGTTAAGTCAGCTTCAGTATAATATAAGGATATGGAGATAACGAACAGTATTCAATCTCAAAGTCCATAAAACAATACAAATTAAGAGCAGAGCAAACACGGTCCCCCGAAACATCAGAGGTGGGATCAGGTGCCGTAATAAAACACTTATTTACTTACGATTCGGAAAATAGCTTGTTTATCATCTCCCTCGACAGCAAACCATTTCCCTCGGCTGCATCTTGGGGAATAATTGCTGTCTTGGGGGACGATAAACTAGCTACTGTCCTCATAGCCAGTAAATAGGTGTACATGTATACTGTTTTTAGGTCTTCTGAGTCAAAGGCTCAAAGAGCTAATGCTATGGCCATCTGTGCAGTGTGCATTAACTTTTTAGAATGTGGGCCATTACTCAAGATCACCTTGGACAACCATTGTCAAATTTGTCACAGGGCATCCTTGGCCCAAGGGCTACCATTTATACTAAAACTAGGGTTTGGACCCTTATACAAGGGGATATGATCAGGAAAATAGAACCAAAAGCACTTTATATTGGCCTAGAATTATTTAACTTTGTCTGAGTTGAGGCATCCTGGGTTTTTGGAGAATGTCGACAAAAAGTAGGTCACCATGACCTACTTATAGCTCTATTGAAATATCTTCAGTCCTAACTGGCTAAGAATGATCAAACTTTCTCGGTTGATGTATTTTGGGTCTTATAAACTTAGAGGCTTCAAATACTAGTGATAGATTGTACAATTTATCAGAAGAGCAATTCAAGGCCCTTGGGTTTCTTGTTGCCCATAGTCATACACTGTGCTCTGTCTGGTAAAATTTTAGCATTTACAGCCTCCCCCCCCGCACCATCCAACCTAAGGGGGGAGTTAACTAATCAAAATTATTCAAAATTGTATTTTTTTAATTGGACATCAAGTAAACTGTTAGCAAGATTTTAATAAGCATTGAATTCTACTAAAACTAGTTTTAATTGTAACGGGGACCGTTACAGATGTTACCCAAATGCTCCCAAAATCCTTTTTTTTTGGTGCCATTTTCCTTTAAGACATTTTTAAAATATGCTCAGTATCAAAGGATTTCATATAAGAATTATTAAAGCTGAAATGATACCGACTATATGTCATTTAACTCATTGCACGCACAAGCACGTGCATGCACGTGCAAGATGATCATGGCATGTTGTCTAAATCATTAACATTTCTTTATGTTTTGAGAATCAATATGACAAATCATAAAATTATAAATGTTACCGTTTTTCAAATATATTGGTCATATTGTGCACGTGCAAGCATTGTCCTTGCATTCAATTCTGATAGTAGCATAATGTAGTAATTCTTCATACCTTGCTAAATTTCATCCCGTTCTGTTCAAGAAAATTATAGGCATTTAAAGTTTCAGCCAATCAGATTGCAGCACATGTGCATGCTTTTATGATAATTCTTATATATCAGGCTGTAGATCTTTATAATGTATGACTATGTGTAAAATTTTAAAGGATTTTGTCAAAAAACAAGAAAGATATTGAGATTTTAGTTTCAGCCAATCAGAGCGAAGCGCACGTGCAAGCGCGTGAGATTTTGCTATTTTGACCATGTCGTCATGTCCATACTACTAATATATCCTCATATTATGAGTTTCAAAGCCATTCATCAAAAAATAGAAAAGTTGCAGCTATATCTATTATATTGGTCATTTCATATGTTCACGTGCACGCTCTTGCAAGCACGTGCGCGCAAAATGACCTTGATTCCACAAATCTACATAACAGTCTACCTACCCTAAAAAGGTTTTACCTACATCGGACGAACAGTTTACAAGATCATTCCCGGACAAAAAAGTACCCAGGAAGAAGAAGAAGAAAAATAATAATAACTAGATGAGATCTCGTTGCGAGCAACGAGTAGGTCTTCCGTCCGATTTTTCGATAAGATATAATTTTGACAATGATCTTTGTTAAATCATAATGATATCAAGATGTCTCTCCTTTGATTAAATTCTTTTACGTTCTATATAATGCATATTTAGAATGGTTGTATAATGTTTAAAAGACAACACTGAGCATCTTTTACTCGATACCGCTTATCAAAATATCGTTTTAGAGATATAAAGAATCCAAGAATGAGAATTTTGGTCCCTAATGGCCCCTTATTATGTAGCATATTATCACGATTTTACAATGCATTGATGCAGATTGTTATGATAAACATTTTCGTTTCAGTTATTTATAACAAAAAATTGATAAATAAAGAGTTATAGATGAGAGACTTTTGGCCCCTGTTTGCCCTTTATTTGAGGGGTCAGACCCCTTTTCTTTATATCAATTGATAGAAAATCTAATTCTAAACAACTTTTATTATCTATCTTTTAACAAATTATTGATAGGTATCAAGATATCGGAGAAAACGTGTTAAATTTTGCGAGATATTTCCGAGCCTATTTTTCGACTCAGGCTAGCTTCAACGCCTTTTTCGCTGGAAAGATATAGACTCGAAAAAGCAATTCTACAATCCTTTCTCTACCTTCACTGAAAATCTCAAGTCAATATCTTCATTCGTTTTTGAGTGATTGCCAGGACAAGCTGACCCTCTAAAAATCAGTAAATCGTCCATATCTCACGACCGGAAGTGACGACGTACATATAAAAAATTTCCAATAAGGTTCAGACCAATGTCTATCAGATCTGAGAGTTTCGTGAAAATCGACCAAGCCGTTTCCGAGAACTCGCTTGCACAAAATCGGTAAGAAAAAAAATAATAATAATAATAATAGGGAAAAAGAAACCGAACGAAAACAATAAGGTCTTCCGTTGGAGACGGAAGACCTTAACTAGGGCTAATTGTAACGGGAACCGTTACAGATGTTCCCCAAACGCTCCCCCCAACTCCCTTTTGTTCCATATTCTCAGAAAGTTACATTAAATAAGACATACGCGATACATTTTAGACATTAACAAAGTTAAATCCAAAAGTATTCAGTTTCAGCTTTGCACGCATGCGCATTTGAATGCATGTGCTAATGACCATATCATTTTGTCTACATGATTTATATATTTTAATATACTAAATATTACAGCATTTAATCCAAAAATATGTTTAATCTGGTGTATTTGTAATTCTACTCATTTCACGTGCACGCACGTGTATGCATGTGCATAATGACCATACCCTTTTGTAGGAGTCCATTATGTCTATCTATGTTCTGAATCCCGTCCTGTTTAGTTGAAAACCAAGGGAGTTATAGCCATGAATAATTTAAGCCAATCAGATTGCAGCGCACGTGCATGCGCGTGATTTTATGAAAATTATTATATATAATATCGTAAGATATCCTAAAGCATGCCTATGTTTTAAATTTCAAAGCATTTCGTCAAAAAACAAAAAAGATATTGAGAATATTGTTTCAGCCAATCAGAAAGCACAAACGTGCAAGCATGTTCATGATAACAATATCTAATTCTAGGAGTCTATAATGTCCGTCTATGATCTAAATCCCATGCTGTTTGTCTGAAAAACAAGGGAGTTATAGCCATTTAAAGTTTAAGCAAATCAGATTGAAGCGCACGTGCATGCACGTGCTTTCATGACAATTATTATAAATCATATTATAGGGCATCCTAAAGTATGGCTATGTTTTAAATTTCAAAGCATTTCCTCGAAAAACAGAAAAGATATTGAGATTTTTGTTTCAGCCAATCAGAGCGAAGCGCACGTGCATGCGCGTGAGTTCGTGCTAATTTGACAGTGTCACATTATCTACACTATTAGTATATCTTTATATAATGAGTTTCAAATCATTTCATCAAAAAATGTAAAAGTTAGGGCTATTTTATGTATATCAGTCATTTCACTCACTTCACGCGCACGCACGTGCAGGCGTATGCGCGCAAAATGACCTTCGTTCCGCACACCTACACTACACACCTATTAACCCTAAAAAGGTTTTAGCTCAATTGGGTGAACAGTTTCTGAGAACACTCGCGGACAAAAAAGTCCGGAGAAGAAATAAGAAGAAAAAAGAATAATAATAAGAAACAGAGTAAAAACAATATGTTCCCCAACTTCGTTTGGGGAACATAACTAGATGAGATCTCGTTGCGAGCAACGAGTAGGTCTTCCGTTGAATTTCTCGATAAGATGAGATGTGATTTTGACTGAGATATTAGTTAAAAGAGAAAGACATTAAGTTTTTCTTCATTAACTTTAAAGTTTCTGATTTTTATCACGATTTTCTGAACATCTTTTGTTCAATATGGCTTATAAAAATGCTCCCCCTTTTCGAGACATAAAGCATAAAAAAAATAGCATTTTGGCCCCTTCCAACCCTTTTTACGTAAGATATGACCAAAATTTTATAATATGTTGTTGCAAATCATTCAGATGAATACTTTTGCTTCAGTAATATGTAATAAAATATTGATCATTAGAGAGTTATAGATAAAAGACTTTTGGCCCCTCTGAGCCCCTAATTTGAGGGGTCAGCCCTATTTTCTTGGTATCAAATGAAAGGTCTTGTGATTTTGAAGATATTTTGTTCAGTATTTATTCAGAGATTTTTATTCGTTGTGGAGATATGCTAAATGGAAATATTTAGGGGCCACCCCTACAAGTCCTTAAGGGGCCGTTTTACAAAAATTCAAAGTATGCATATTGTTAAGAACATTATTTTGACCATCTTTTGTTCAATATTGCTGATTAAAATATTCCCCCTGTTTGAGATATAAAGCGTCAAGGATTTGACATTCTGGCCCCTTGTGAGCCCTAATTACGTAATATATGATCAAAATTTTATCATGTATTGTTGCAAATTGTTAAGATTAATACTTTTGCTACAGTAATGTATAACAAAATATTGATCATTAGAGAGTTATAGATAAAAGAATTTTGGCCCCTCTGAGACCCTAATTTGAGGGGTCAGCCCTATTTTCTTGGTATCAAATGAAAGGTCTTGGGATTTGGAAGATTTTTTGTTCAGTATTTATTCAGATATTTCTATTCATTGTGGAGATATGCTAAATGGAAATATTTAGGGGCCACCCCTACAAGTCCTTAATGGGGCCGTTTTACAAAAATGTAAAGTTATCAAATTTTATGAGATATTTCTGAGACATTTTGTGGGGTCCTAAGGAGCTCCGGTGCCTTTTGCGCTAGGAAGATTTGGAGACCCAATTACAATTTACTAAACCTTCCTTTACTTTCACTGAAAATCTTAAGTCGACGTCTTAAGTCGTTTCGGAGGAGTTTCCTGGACAAGCCGACCCTCTGAAAATCAGAAAATCGACCATATCTCACGACCGGAAGTGAGATCATCAAAAAGCAAAAAAACCTATCAAGATCAATTGAATATCTTTCAGATCTAATAGTTTGGTATAAATCAGACGAGCCATCTCTGAGAAATCGCTTGCACAAAATCGGTTGGAAGAAAAATAATAATAATAGGGAAAAAGAAACCGAACGAAAACAATAAGGTCTTCCGTTGGAAACGGAAGACCTTAACTAGATGCGTTCTTGTTGCTAGAGCAACAAGTGGTCTTCCGACCGACTTTTCCTTAGAGTTCTATGCTGCATCATCCCATGAAATAGATTTCAGAATGTATTTTTTTGTTTACGTTTATTCACAGCAGTCTCTAAACATACATCATGATAATTACAGGTATTCCTCAAAATATCTCAAAAAATAGCTTTTAAAAATCGGCAAAAAATTCCATGCGTGTTATAAAAGATATAAAAGTCATTTGCAACTCAAAAAAGACATAAACAAAGAAAATAAATTTCAACGCTCACAGCGGGATTCGAACCCTCGACAGTGGGACAAAGTTTGGTTCGGTCATATCTTTTCAATGTATGCACGCATCAAAATACTGAACACATATTTAGAATTCTCATAAGACATTCTATCAACCCTGAAAATTTTAAAGAAAAATATTGAAAAACAAAAAAGTTGAGAAATGGGACTTTTTGAATTCACTTCCGTTTGCGACCGGAAGTGCCGATGACGAAAAATTAAGCTCGTTGCTAATAATGGAGTTCCATGTTCTATCACCTCGATGAGTTTCACTTTCATATCTTTAGCCGTTTTCGAGAAAACTGCTGTACAAAATGCCTTTTAAAAAATACAAAAATCCCCAAAAATCGCGAACGAAAGTGAGATTTGAAAAAATGAAAAACAGGTCTGGAGATATTCTCATGATGCATCAAGCCTGTAAAAATCTTTCTAATCCGTCCACCCACAGCTGAGATATCGCCCTAACTATGAAAAAAAGAAAAATAATAATAACTAGAGCAAAGCTCGTTGCAAAGCAACGAGTAGGTCTTCCGTCCTGTTTGACCGGAAGTAGCTTTAATTTTTAACAAAGAATAAGAAATAACGCCTAAAAATGGTTTGAATCATCTAAAGCTATGTTGATTAATGTAGAAATACGCAATTTTTGGCTACTTCCGGTTAAACCGGAAGTGACAATGACGGACGGAAAATTAAGTTTTAGGCTTCCAGTGACATATGTTACCCCAAAACTTGTCAAGAATGGCAAAAATACGCGTTTTTCGACTACTTCCGGTTTGGCCGGAAGTGACGACGCCGGCGGAAGTGACAACAACGGACGGAAAATTAAGTTTAAGGCTTCCAGTGACATATGTTACCCCAAAACTTGTCAAGAATGGCAAAAATACGCGATTTTAGACTACTTCCGGTTTGGCCGGAAGTGACGACGCCGGACGTATTATTTTGAATACAGTAGATTAACCTTGACATTTTGAACAACTTTGCTTCTTTGAGGTATTACAAATTCTCAATACTTTTTGAGATATAAAGGAAAAACTTTCGGCCCCCTTTGGCCCTTAATTTTAGGGGCCAGCCCTTTTTTCGAGATATCGTTTGAAAGATCTTTAAATTCTACACTTCTTTTGTTCTACAAGCTTTAACAAAATATTTCTAGATAAAAAGTTATCGTAGAAAAGGTGTTAAAAATTTTGAAATTCTTAATAGGACTGTTTTCGGACCATAGCCAGCGTCGGCGCTTCATACTTCCGGTGGTTGAGATATACCAAATACATATCTCCAAAAGTTGCTCTATCAGCACTGAAAATTTCATGCTTCTGCGCTGAGTGCTTTTTGAGAAAACTGCCGGACAAAATGACCCTCTAAAACTCACTAAATCGCGAAAAACTCTGAACCGGAAGTGACGTCATCAAATTAAAGAAAAACACCTTAAGTTTATGTCATTTGTCATCAATGCTGAAAGTTTCATGAAAATCCATCGACACATTTACGAGAAATCGCGTGCACAAAATCGGTAAGAATAATAATAATAAGAAAAGTTGAAAAGAAACAACAGAAAAATAAGAAGGTCTTCCGTTGAAACGGAAGACCTTAATAAAAAACAGACGAATAATAGTAAGGTCTTCCGAAGGAAGTCGGAAGACCTTAACTAGATGCGATCTCGTTGCGAGCAACGAGTAGGTCTTCCGTCCGATATCTAATGGTATAAGACCAGTGTTGAAATAATTGCATTGATAGGATTAAAAATAAAACTAAAGATGTCAAAAAGGCACGAGAATTCTTCAAAATATGTTTAGAAAGGAATCCCCTAGACAGCCGCTTTGTTTGCAAATACGTCAGAGTCAGCCATTTTTGTCACAAGTGATCTACATATTGACGTCATTTTCACAATTTGACGTCAAAACATGGGGCAAAACTTTTCATTACAAAAATATTAAAAGAACATGTGTACGATTCTATGTATGCTAAATTTTAATCTGACTTGTATTGTGGTTTTTTAAATAGAGAGATAGTTAGCAACTTTTTTATTACCCCTCTTACTAATATATTCCTACATAATTTCTTACTTTAAGAGTCTAACAGTTTGACTGTTTCCTCCGACTGTGTGTCAAAAATGTCGATGTAGACTT
The DNA here is from genome assembly GCF_032062105.1 of Saccostrea cuccullata. NCBI lineage: Eukaryota > Metazoa > Mollusca > Bivalvia > Ostreida > Ostreidae > Saccostrea > Saccostrea cuccullata. Next base: position 27,865 of record NW_026926389.1, read on the forward strand.
TTAAAAAAGACTGTTGCCCGATGACATCAATTGGCGCTAAACTAAGGTATTTGCTCGATGATGTTAAGTGACGCTAAACTATGCTATCTTTTCATTTGGGAAAGGTATAAAAAAAAACCAGTTGTTGCCCGTGGTCTACGGACTCGATTTCAAATAGAAAGATATACTAATGGACAACAGCTTACAACCCGATCCAACAGATCGATTGTTTCCCTCTACCCAAGTCAACAAATGTATGATGTTTTTATGTTAAAGAAGATATCTCGCCTCAGATCGTCAAAATAAGATGTCTTCAATTTATTATGTTATACTACTTTAATTCTATAAAGCAGCTACTTGGATATTAATTGAGGAAAGTTTTTTCTTACTAGAAAACCATAGTTTCGTGCCAGGTTTAGAATAAATAAAGCCTCCCAACGTTTATCAAATGAAAATCCCCTAATGTATTAACTGGACAATACAGTAGACAGATTCCTGCAAGGGGAGGGAACAGGTACATGTACTTGTAGAGTTACATTGACATCATAATTAAATAACGAAACCTGGTGGAAACTGACTTTAATGGTTAATGAATGATTCCTGAAATTCCGATTTTTTTCTTTTATTCACAAAATGAAAAGAATACAATTAATTTTGAATATCCATGCTAGTCAACCTGTATGTAAACTTGAGTTCTTTAATGTCGATTGAAACCAGTTCTTTGAGACCTTGTAATTTTCTTACTTTCATGTAATAAACTTTTTTTTTCGAAATATAATTAATAGTGAATTGGATTTAATTTAGGAATATAATGTGAAACAGGAAAAGATGAATTCAATTTTTCTATCATTTCAGCAGTGAATCGGCATACTGGATTCTTTCTGTGTACTAATTCAATGATTCATTGCGTATACCTCCTTCACGCTCTGTGATTCAAGTATTTACCCAAAAATCGACAATTAAAGTATGGACAATTACTTGTCCGGAGCAGGTGATGAATATTATCACATGACCCATGGAATAGCTTTGTAAAACACGAAGGATCCTCAAGTAACCACAGTTTGTGAGATTCATGAACCAACCTTTGCAACGATTGAAGTATGTGAATTAAAAGTGATAGATTTAACTCTGCCCAATGAATAACAAATTTCCAGATATTTCTTTTTATCTTCATAAGCACTTGTATAAACAAAGTTTTTCATATAATTTCTACTTAAAGGCAAAATGCATTTTCTTTTACAAATAAATTATCATATATTCTTGTATTATTTAAATACCATTAACAAGCAAAAAAAAAAACTACATGTGTATATGCATTATCATTGTCTTTTGATTAATTAGTCCTGTTCAGGTTGCCCATTACTTAATAACAGCAAGACGTGCATATTCTGTGATCTAAGATGTCGCAATGGACATTGCAATCATGTATCTTTTGATGCAGAATTTATGGATGGGTCCACTTGTTGTAAGAGCAAGACAAATTTTATTAACAAAAAAACTTTAGCTACAAGTGACTTTAAAATATGTACACGTAGTTTTTATGTACATGTAAATACAGATTTAATGTTTGACAAAAAGGTAATCGCTACGTTTATGGCACATTCCTACGAATACTCGTTAGAGAAATAATGTAAACGAAATAAACATAATTATGAAGTTTCCTCCAGACACAAAATTATTTCAATCTTATCATAGAATATTAATATTAATTTTTATGTTTGAAATTGTAAGAACGCCAATTCTTCAGAATGAGGCAGAATCAACAGAATTATATTGACATGCGACTGAATTCTATTACGGTAATTCCACCCTCCTATGATGTCATAGGTTTTTGCAAAAACTGTATTTAGTTTAATTTCATACCTTATAGAAAAATATCCCTTGGAAGAATGCTTTACAATAGGTGTAATGATAAATATTGTTTAGTTAAAGAATTTTAAAAATGCATATTTTCTATATTTAATCAATTATTTAATCTTTAAAAATGTTAACAAGGGCAATAACTCCTTTTTAGGTCTCTTCATTCAGGCATTTGCTTTACTGTAAAATAGTTTCCCTGATATTACATTTCAAATGTATCTTTTAAGTAGGAAGTATTTAGGAACACTCAGCATCAGAATTATGCATTTTCACCAGTTTTTACATATTTTTCTCAATACTGTTTACAAAAAATGGACAATTTTTTATGTTGACATACACTTCTGTATATTTATGCTTCGCGTCTTAAATAATATGGTGACCTTTACATTTTTTGCAATAAATGGAAAGTTTAAAGTATACTAAATGAAAATAAATGCAGTTTTTGTACTTTGAACCTATAAAATAGTGAGGGTGGAAACTCCTTAAATGCATGAAATGTATAGCCATGCATAGCAAACAGTGTTCAAGATCAAAAGTCCATAAAACAAAACAAAATAGGGACAGAACAAATACGGAACTCCAAAGCACCAGGAGTGGGATCACGTGCCAAGGAGGAGTGATCATTCCATCTCAAACGGTAACATTCGCCCTGTGCTCTTTATCATGATAGGGAAATAACGGATAAATCCGCCGTCAATTTTTAATTCAGTGTATAGATAATGTTAATGCACTAACAATTAATATGAAAAACGCTGCTCAGCATTTGACTCAATGATATATTGTATTTGCTTACAAAGTTATCGTATCGACCATAGAACGTACGAAATGATGACGTTAAACGAGACTGTTGATATTCATGATTCATCAACTTGTGTAAACATCAATAAGTACGATTGCACTTAGAGCAGGGGATCATCGTTTCTTTTGAAAATGGGACTCAGTTTCCTATTTTAGCACGAGCATTAATCGACTGATTAATCGTCTTTGTTTTACATCTAACGATATTGCTGTTTGAGAATGATCCCTCACTCATCAGATCCCTGAATATATATCTGAATTTACAGCCTCCAAAGGGCATATGATTGTCTCTTAATAAAAGCCAAATTTTTCTCATTTTATTTAGGATTTTGTTGATACATTATGCACATAATGGCATATAACAACAAAGTTCTTTTACTCTTTTACTAATTTTTGTGTATCCACATCTGATTCACACCACGTCTTGAATATATTGCTGCGCAGTACTCTTTAAAAAAATGAAAATATTTCATTGTATATTTGTTAAAGAATTTTTCACACGCCCAATGAAAGGATGCAGAATAACTCAGTTTTTATCCCTTTATGGAAGCCATTAAGAAATACATCTTTGACAGTTGTTAACCGTCTGTTATGTTGCAAGCAGGAAAATATTGGACCAGTTCACTGTATCTTTTTTTGCTTAATATTTACATTTATAAGTGAATCTATTTGAATAAAATATTTCACAATAGTGTAAAGCAGATTCCAATGTAAATATACACTAATTGTTAAGTCGTGAACAGTCATTTCAGATTGACACCATAAGATGTCGGTGTGTCCAGCACATTAAATTGTACCGTTGACAGTTGAAAGAAATCATTTCCTGGAATGAAATTAAAGCATTTTTTTTGTTTTAGAGCAGCCACAAATGCTTATATATGTAAAATAAAATAATTTATTATTTTAAAACTTTTATCTGGATGTTAATAAGGGTTGACTTGTGATCAAATCTAGAATTTAATCGCTTAACCAACATATATTTACATCCGGATTTAAATATGGCATGATTTATCATTACCATTATTTTCATACTGCACAGTCTTTAGTGTAAAATAAAAGATGAAACAATGACATGAGATTAAATTCAGTAAGTATATATAAAAAACTTTAAAAACGATAAAAAAAAAAACATTTTCGTGCATTCTGATGTTTTTTTTTATAATATCAATCTATTTACCTCTGGCTGTATACAGCGGCTAAAAAGATAAAAAACATGTAGCATTACAAATCAACATGCTGACGTAACAAATAAAAATGTCTTAAAAAATGCAAATGCTTTTGTGCAACGCCAGATATTTGTCTAATAAATACAAGACATTTTCCTTTTGTATCGTTCGATGTGATATATGTAGGGACAAAGCAAAAAATAAGAAAAAAATGATCTCTTTTTTAAAAACACAAATTACACAAAAAACAAGCTGTGGCTAGCTTACAAGATTTAGCTATTACCCGGTGAAACTTTTATTAACCATCTGGTATTTATTCCAACATTCATCATTTTCAATGATATTAAAAAATATATAGAAGTATTACATTTGTTTTTAGATTCTTTTTGGGGGGTCGATGGTTATACATATAATACAACATGCAGTGATGACTTCTTCAATAGAACATGTGACGTCACGACAGGAGAATGTACATCGGCGAGTCTAATTGATTAGGCCTAAAAATGTGTTTGTTTCCTGTAACCCGACCTACCCATTCAAATTATCCCCGGATGGATTTTTTCTGACAAATGGCAAAAGTGCGTTATCAGCTGATTCCATTCATTTAGAAAAAGAATTAGCTTGTAGCTTAACTTGAGACATAAAATATGTCAGCCTACTTTAGATATACCTTAAATATAAAGAGTAATCATAATTGTAACAACAATTTCCCCCTACAACTTTCTGAAGTTCGCTTTCTGCCGCTAGGCATCCATTTTGGATGCCATGTTGGGTGTCCACTATAAATATGACACCTGGTATATTCAGTCCGGGGATGTTTGATCTCTCATAAGCAAAAAAAAAAAGGATTTCCGACTTACCGACCCTTAATTTTTTGGGGAATGTTACAGGAAACAAACATATTTTTTTAAGACTTTAGAATTTAATATTATTTGTATAACATCATTTGGTCAGGTAAATAATGTACTTTATATTGCATAATGTAACATAACTTGGGGCAGTTTATGCTTTTTTATTAACCCCTTGTAGTAAAAGCTTGAACTTTTTCAAGTTATGTTATTTGGTATAATGTAAGTTAAAATATGCATCATTCCTTAAATAAACTGCTTGAAATTTATATTCTAAAGCTATCAATTTTAGCAAGTGAGTACAACAAAAATCAATGAATCTTAAGGATACTATACAGCGACTAAAATTAAATTGAGAAAACATCGAAATATGATTTTTTTTTTTTGTAGTTCGTCTTTGCCCTTTCTATATAGATACGATGCAGCTCCTTTTCTCTCAAATCAAAAGATACTAGCTGGAATAACGTTTAACTAATTTCGTCAAATAGAAGTAATCTCCGTTTAATTTTCGATTAGTTTAACCAATTTCAGGTTACTTTGTATTATAATTTCTTTGAAATTATGGAAAAGGGATTTATTCATCAATGAATTCAATATATCCCAATTTGTGCAATGTTTTTTGACAATGGTTTATTATTATTAGGTAGGTGCTTCAGATCATCTGAAAACACACACATTTATTTGAGGGGTCTCAGCAGCTCTCTTTCTAATTGTGTTTGTTCTCGTATTTATAATTGTGGTTAGGAAATGAATATATTATATATATATTAACAATCGATTGGCTTGTGTGGTAATTTTATGCATAAACGTCTTGGACGTTTATGCAAATTATAACACAAGCCACTCGATTGATCACATCATCAAACCAAAAAAAATTAAACAGTTATTCCTTAGGTATAAATCTATAATCTCTGCTATATGTATAGATCAAATTGTACTGAATTTGACCAATTTTCTTTTAAAAAGTGCAAAAAATTATATGTATATATATTTATTTTTTATTGCAAGAACATAAAAAGTAATGCAAAACTATTTACATGATAACTACTTCATGAAAGCTCATAAATAAATATAACATGATGTACAGGTAATAAAAAGAAAGGTGCAAATAAGAATGACTAAAATTAATTAATCAAAAAGTGTCACTACAAAAGTGCAAAATTAATTTGACATTGCACGTCATAGATATGCGTTCTTTTTCCTTTGAAATTTGGATATGTTTATTATTCAGAGTTTTGTCTCTAAAAATCCGTTGTTTTGGCACATAAAATTATCATTTTTGGCACTTCACTAATTGCAGTACATGTCGAAGAAAATAAATTACTAAAAAATGAATGATATTATTACGTGAATTCTTGACCATTTTTTGATGCAAGGGTTAATCTTGAAGAATTTTATGGAGCTGTTTGTTTTAGGTGTAATCAGTGAATTATTATGCAGGCCAAAAGAATATTCTATTATTCATCATTAAAACTTGTTAAATACTCACAATTGATAAAGAATATGTTACACAACCTGGGTTATATTTCACATTATTGGTGCCGAAATACATCACTCTTGACATGTAACCCAATTGTCAATAACTTTTAAGTACTCACATATATCTGATCATCGTCCTAATATTAATTCAACTTCAGTGATTAAGGGTGAAAACGTTGATTTTCAAATCGATTGGTGACCTTGGCATCAACCAAAGTATCATGTCCTTTAGTCGCCATTGCATTCAAACTTGTTTTTGAATAAATTTGTTTAATTTCTATTTTCTAATAATTTACAGGTGTTTCTACGATGCAAATGTATTTAAGAATCAAATTATCCTTGATGAAAAATACATTGTCCTTGAAATGAGATGTGTCTGCTGTCGGTTTCAAATCAGAATTCTAATGGATTTCTGGATTTCAAATAGTGTGACGCGTAAACTGTTATGGAAATCACATTTTCTGGAAAAAAAAAACAAAAAAAGTATTTGAGATCTTCTTATATGAGAGGTTGAAACATAGATGTGAAAAAATGCCTTTAAGAAATTAGAAAAAACTTCTGAACTACTAATAAGAAATCGATGTCTATTTTTTTTTCTTACAAATAAATCCGATACTAAAAATCAATATTTCCTTGGATGTTTGAAATAGAAACACGTAAAATTGACTAAACTAAATATTTAAGAATTTTATTCTTATCAAAACTCCCCTATGATTTGTTCTAAAGTTTTAAAATATGGCCAAAAATATATAGATTATTTTTTTTTACCTGTAAACCTTCTAGGGGGATCCCATGAAAACCCATTCCTTGTAGCATAAATTCAAAGAAAGCTGGTGGTAACTGCATGTCTGTCTTCCAGAAATTCAATCCGGATACTTTTGCACCTTTTTCTTTTGCCCTAAATCTGCGTCGGTTCCGTCTATTTTTTCGATTGGAAGGAAAAGCTTTTGTTGTCGTGTCAAGGAATTCAACATTAAAGCTGTTTTGTACTGGTTGTTTAATTTCCTGTGGGACTGAGACTGGAACATTTGTATTTAACAGAATTGATGCCCGGCCTCCATTGTGTGAGTTTTCAAGTGTTTGAACAGATAAGTCACTAGCGGGGACAGAAGGTGCGATGTTTTCGAGTGGAACAACATTTAAACTTGATCCAGGTCCCTGATCCACTAACAGTGGATTTTGTATTTCTTGAACACCTACTAAATCTGGTTGTTGTGGAGACACTTTTGAATTTATGTTGTCGATTAGTGGATTTTCGAGAGTCTGTGTATTTCGTATATTTTCAGATACCGCTGTAAAAGGTGCAGAATTTTCCAAAAATTTGACACCAATTTCGTTTGGATAATCTGGAGCAATGTTACTTGATGGCGTATCGACATTGCTGAGGGGAATTGGTGAATCGATTAAAGGATTTTCTAAAACCTGAACAGCATTTGGATCTGAAGGAATTTCCGGAAATTTTGATTTTGGCATAAATTGCTGCATTCCTAATTCCTGTTCCTCCATGAGATTTGTTGGAACTAGCGGAGGAAGTCCTTGTTGAAAACCATTTCCGCTTGGTGATGCTTTCGCTATCGATCCTACTGTTGGCTCTACTTCCATATTCAAACTATCTTTTGGCGCTGCTTCAAATTTGTTGATTGCATTTACCGTTCGCTCATTGTTTCTTCTTGCCATCGGGTCCAGTTCATTAGGAGAGAGCTCGTTGATTGGTCTTGGAAGTGGTCGTTTTTTGGACACAAATGGTTTCTTCTTTTTCTGTCCACTTTGAAAGTTCCACCAGCCCTGGCATCTTGATTCGTCAACTATGATTGTTTTTCCATTCGGCATGCGTTTTTGATATTCCCTATTACATCCTCCGCAATTGTTGATTCTGATCAAGAAAGTTAGACGCATAGCTAATGTTTTATTTTGATACTTATTGGGAATATATTAGTGAAATATGCAGCTCTCATGCATATAATAAGAATTAAAAACTCTTTTTTTTTAGATCGTATCATTCAAAGTCACTCAAAGCTTACATAATAATGAAAGCTATGTATGTTTGTCTCTTATTTTCCATAATAGATAAAAATAAAGACATATACAGAATATGATACTTACACACATGTGATACTTCTATCTACGGGACAATGTTTAAATCTACATGTGCTCTTGGGACACTGTTGTCGGATTTCTCCATTTGGACAAGCTAGAAAGAATCATGAGATAAAATGAGATTAGAACTCTTATATAATACATTAGTATTTAAAATGTTTTATTATTTAAAATATTCAACAAGTGTCGATATACTCATTTGTAATTTTCAACCAATTTCAGTTCAAAATAAATAAAATATAAAGAAATTCTACGAACATTGTATCAACCCTCGTATTTCAAAAAAAAAAAAATATATGTTTTCTTATTTTCGATTTTTTAGGACTTACAAAGCAGACAGTTCTGTGTTTTTTTTTTGTTGTTTTTTTGTATAATAATATATTGTTTAAGAACTATGTTGGTAAAAAATAAATATCAACTTACGGACATCGACGCCATATTGTTCATAACAATCAACTTCCTCTCCATTAACATACCACATAGCTCTGCATCCTCCACAACGACTCGGTCTTTAAGTAGATTTAAAAACAAATGTCAGTTTAAAAAAATATTCTTACAAAAATGGTCGCCAGCGTGGTGCAGTGGTTAAAGCGTCAGCTCTAAAACCGCGAAGAAAGGGGTTGATCCTTTTGTCTTGGGTTTTAATCCCACTGTGGGACGTGGAGACCGTTCATACGGGTGAGACCAAGGTCCCGTGTCGCAGTAGGTGCTGAGAGAAAAAGATCCATCACTGTAATGGCCCTTAGTGCCGAGCATAAGATAAGATTTCATCTCTCCAACGGCAAATAGTGGCGTCTACACATCAGTGAAATATTCTCGAGAGGAACTATTAAAATTCATATAATCAAGCAATACGCCAGTTTCGAGATTGTAACTCTCCTACGATAGAGGCGCAAAAAGTACCCATTTCAGCATGTAGGTGGGACAGGTTGTCTCTGTATACAAACGTGCATAAATAAGAGAACGATATTTATGGTTCTTAAAATTTACTAAATGTTATAGAAAGATAATCATGTTCAGCAGTGATGCATTTGATGATTTATCAGGCTCAACTATGCATATTTACAAATCTACTATTAATTTTCGGGTACTTGAAAACGAAAGAAACGTCGTAGTTTTTATAAAAAGTAACCGAATTTCTTGATTGTACGAACATTTTCTAAAAAGTTAGTGTTTTTAAAGTCATAATAAGGAAAAGAATCAATATGTCATTAAGATTCCCGACGTAATCAGATGCATATGCACCGTATTTATCAGAGGTCCATATCTCTTCCCTCGTCCGAAAAGTCTCACATCCACTGATATTTTTTTTTTTTTTGTTTCGATTATTTTGCTTCAAAAATGATGCCTTTACTTTAATTAGGTTATTCTCAAGTTGTAGAGTGCATCCTATGTAGTAATGATAAACCGGTATATCGATGATGCAATGTATCCAACATACACAGTATCAAAAACCTTTTTGTTTAGTTCCTGAAAGAGCGCACCAAGGGAGATAATCTCGAAACTTGCGTATTAATCTTACAAAATGCTACCTTATCCCTGTCTTTTCTTTTGATTTTGAATTAAAAGTAGGGTCTTTTAATCAAAAGTTAAATGATCAAACTGCAATACTGTACCAAGAGGGAAGTATATTTTTACCCTTGAGTTACAATTCAAATATAAATAAATTGACAGTATCTCCTTTTAATGGCAAATATAATTATCATCTTACCTGCACACTGGGTTCTTATCTTCGTATTTTCTACAGGTGGAATATTTACAAGGATCATCTTTACAAACCATTTCAAGCGTGTTCTTTGGGCATTCTGAATAAAAAAAGACAAAGTGAACAATTATGGACAATGCATTGAAACACTTGTTTATCAATTATATGCAAGATTCATCAAAATTATAACTGTTTGAAAGGCATTGAAAACTTGCCTTTTAAGTTTGATTACTTTCAAAATGTATATGCATTTTATCGTTTACTTAACATTCAATATTATAAACAAATGAATTTCTTTATTCCTAAGAGTAAGGCCTAAAATAAATTAAGTTTGTTTGCAGTTGCCTACCGACCCACTGAAAATGCACCCGACCCAAACTTTTTTTTAGACATTTGGTAATTTATTTTTTTTCAATTTTTCAGAATATTGAAACAGTTTCATTTTCAAATGTTGACACGTTTTTTATCAATCAGCGGTTTATAACAAGAGGTGAGCTTATTCATTGTTAGTAAGTGTATGAAAACCTCTTTTATTTGTTATCTAACAAAAATCTGATTTTTTTTCCAAAAAAAAAAATGCCTACCTACCGACCCAGTCTAAAAGTTACAGGTCGGCAACTGCAAACAAAGAATTTTTTTAAGCTTGGCCTATTAGATATCTTTTACAATGCGGTTTGAGTATTTATTGACATGATAATCGTGGTTACCTCTGGAGTTACAGTCCTGTATAAGGTAAATGCCTGTTGTAAACTCTGGTGAGCATCCTCCACAGTTATTTATCCTAAGAGAAGATATCAAATCAATTGGTTCATCTAATTTTCTCTCTGGGACATTATTTAAAGTCATACTTTATTAGATTATTAAGAGATACTTCAGCTGTGATATTTTAAAACATAATTTTTAGAAGTCCTGTGGTTGGTTTAAAAAAAAAAAAGAGGAATTGTCTGCTACATGTAAAGGAGAAAACTATTTATGGAGAAATAATACATTCAAAAATATTTGAATATGTTAATTTGAAATTGATGGTGACAAAAAAAATATGTATAATAAAATATTTCAAATCCAAAAGTTGTGCAATACATTTCACAGTGAAGTTTAACATATTTTCCCACATGTAATCATGTACCCTGTTCATTCCTTCACACACTTTGTATAACGGTGCAAATACTATAATTAATTAGGTCTTACAGTACATTCTCTCTTACCGACACTTCGCTTGTGGATATGCAGCGCAATATGCGTTGGTGCACACGTCGGCGGGACAATCCCACGGTAATTCTCCGTTCGAACACGTTGTCGGCATGATCGGGTTTGTTGGTTTGGCCTCGCCTATGGCTGGGCTTTGTGGGACTACTGCGGGACTAGCAAAACGTGAAGCCGAAGGTACATCAAGAAATCCGTCTAATGTTTGACCAGGGATTACAGGACTGTCGGGCTGAATTGCAGACACTGGAATAAGGGCAATAATTCTATAGATCATATCGACGTTCAAAAATTATGAAGATCTCCCAAAATGCTGAGTTTTCAAAAAAGGAGACTGACTGCCAGGGATTTTATATTCAACTAACGATCCAGTTCTTTAAGTCAACTGACTGATCATTTGACTCAAAGGTACAATTTCATCCTTAAATTTGTATCATACTCTGATAAAAATACACATTTGTATACTCAAGGTTAAGAAAATTGTGGCGTTTTACAGAAAAGCATTTAATTTACAATATCCTTGTGTGTCTTACCTTCAATTGGACATCTTCTCCATTGACCATCAACGTCATATTCTGCAAAACAACCGCCACAAAAGTTGTTCCTAAAAAAAAGGATGAGAATAATCATCAAAATTGATGTCGAAGAGTCTAGTAAAAAAGGATCTCTAGGTTTAGATATATTTACATGTCACATATGGAACTATATTTTCTAGTAACTAGTGATTATAAGAAATGTTTTATAGGATCACCTGCAGGGAGCTGTTAAATATGGTCGACAGACTGTTGCTACGCATGCGTCCAAATTGCAGATTTCCATTTGAACACCAGGTGCACACTCTGTAATGGGACAAAAACAGATTAAATAGACCAATGGTTGTATTCACAACTATGATTTTTCAATATATTTCTCGTTTAATTTCCTACACCTTTTATTCTGTTTAAATTCTTACATACCATATCCTGTTTGCTCCAATGCTTTGCAGCTCACTTCCGTTCCGTTTAGTTTATACTGAGGGAGACATCCCCCACATCTCTGTTTCTGAAAACTAGAATTCAAAACTTACTTATTGTATGAGTGTATATTTTTTTAAATCTAAATAATGGTTATTTGTTTTTAATTAAACTTAGAAAATAAAATTTAAATTATGTTTTGACATAAAAAATCGTTCTTTTAAAACAAAGCCAATTATTTTCTTAAGGTTAAGATTTTTTAAGCCACAGCATATATAATTACTTGAAAAATGACAGTTATAATTGTATATGTTAGCATTTTTTTATGTTTAATAGAATTAAACTACTGATTGGATTTTTGTTCAAGGCAACATGATAAACTTTTTTGAAGAAATGAAAAGTATGTACATGAAAAATTCTGGATCCTCCACTTACGTGCATGTAAGGTCTTTTTCGAATTCTGTTCCTGCATACCGGGCGCACCCTGACGGGTTGCACATATCCTTGTTGGCTTTGGCTATGAGACAGCTTAACCATGCATAGGCCCCTCCAGAGTTCTTACACTCTGTAAATGACGTAACAATTAGAATTCATGACGTCATCTTGAGAGTCTTATGAATCTGACTACTTTTTGGCATTTATTAAAAACTATCCTTATCATTAATTGGTGAAGTAAAAATAATACGTGTACAATTTTGATTTTAATCCCTTTTGCAAACGCATGAAAAAAGAATTGTTCGACAGGTATGTGTTTGTAATATCTGCGAATAAAAATGATTATAAATTAGAAATACCTGTGGTCCTTTGCTGACCTGATACATTATCTGAAATATAAAAAAGACTGATGTTATATTCCGGTAATAAAGATATAAATAATTAAGGCAAAAGGTTTAGGAAGGAGGGGCACTCAATGTTTGTGCTTTTTGTTGACTCAAAAGGTCCCATGATTGATCATAATTTTGATCATAAGTTTTCGTGTTTATCCATATACATGTACATCTTGGTTATGTCAAAATGGTTCAGGTTTAACTAATGACTTTGGAATACAATTTCGACACTTTCTCAGCTTTTTTCTTTTTTTAAAGCAATATTTGCGATACTGAATCTTATAAACAACGACTTGGTATTCAATTATGGATTCCATCTGATGATTTTAATGCATGGTTTCCTTCAACTGAACAGGTCTTCATATTTCGAGGCGTGTTCGAAATATATATTTGAATTAATGTTTATATATTCATCCCACGAAATTGATCCTTTCTTCTTTTGAGGAAGTATTGTACATCTTGTACTCATAATTACTTAAAGTTTCCGCGTTTCTTCTGATGAAAATTAAATGCTTATATGTATATTTTGCTGATCAAAATATGGAATTATGTATATTATTCAAATACCTGTTCATGAACAAATCAACTTACGACAGATCTAAAAATAAGTATGTTCTCTTTTGTGTGACGTCAATCGCTTTCATAATGATTTGCCATTGACCAATCAATAAAATTAACACCTATTAAATCATTTTTCTTCTTGACGTTGTGAACAAATTCAAAAGAAAATGTTACAGTTTTTGACAATCCTCGATATGAAGAAAGATTTGTCATTTTAACAAGGAACAGTTATGGAAAGCCTGCTTTCTGACCGCAAAGTAAAATGGGGGAAATCCATCACTGTGAAACAAATGGTTTTTTGTTGACCAATCAATCTGGAACTGGGCACGGCTAACTGACGACATGATTTTACAGCAGGAAAAACCACATTCGGGTTAAAAAATCAAATACATTATTTTTTTTCTTTAATGATATTCAATTTAAAGGTTTTTTTGTATCTAGCACCAAGAGGCATAGATTTACAATGACTAAAATATTATTCAACTTGATATGAAAGTCGTTATTATTTAATAATTATTGAAAATAAAATCAACCAAGCTGAAGTCAATATGAGAAAAATGAACATTGTCAATAAAGCATTTATACTTATCAAGGACTTCATGAGAAGGTAAAGAGAAAGAGGAACAACACCATATGCATATTTCACTTTAAATCGTGTTACTGATTTGAAAAGAAAATGATAATTTGTTACTATAGTTACTGCATTAAATGTAATGTTCTTCTTAAGTGGTACTTATACATTTTCACTCTTTTTCTAAACATAAAATGTAATAAAAGACATTACAACAGCAAATAAGACCATGCAACATGAACAAGAAAGGTGATCAGGACAATATTATCGTCATGCACTTAACAAATCAAAAATTAATGTGTAACTGAAGGCATTTTTACGTTTAGTATCAGCTGGACCATTACCAAAAATGTTATTTACCATTTAATAACCGTAATTAATTTCTAAGTCAAGAAATAATTTTTTTTTTTTTTGCATATGGAGATACATGCATTTACCTTTTCAAAATGGTAATATATTTTATGTTCTTTGTTAACAATAAGTTAATTACAGGCTATATGATTTTTCCGATTTTAATTCTCGTGAAAAGAAAATCTGATTGTATCTCATTTTTTTGTAAACATTTCGGCGCTTTTTGAGAAAAGAGCATTAAACTAACTTACGTATCTATTCTTGAACGTGTGAAAATAGAAAATTAACATGCGTACATAACAACTTCGGAGTCGTAAAGTCATAACCCTAGGGCATCGAACAAATGCATATACATGTTCATTTATTTACTTACCTGACAAGAAAATTACGGTAAAAACAACTGAACTTAAAAAACACAACCGTATTTCCTCTGTGAAATTCATTTTAAATAAAGTTTTTCCCTTGTAGTAGTAATATATCACAGATTAAATTTCAATATAAATAAAGTTGAAAACTGTTATATTCCACGATGTTTTAACCCATCTAAGAACTACACGTGATTTCCTTTGTGTTTTAAAACAATTTTTGTTTCTATTTCACACATCAATTAATATGATGTTTATTCTGACGTCACGCAATCATATTTATTATCATTCGTGGAATGTAAATACGAAAATGACACCTGTAATTTTTTTCCTGATGTTAAGTGGTACTGACGTCACAATCACGCGCCACTCCAGGGCCGATGGGAGAACGTCCCTAGTGTATGTTCCCCGTCACAGTTTGGCTAAAAATAGACATCAGGAAGTTTGATTTCTGAAGACAAACATGTAAAAGTTACACTGAAGCCTTTGCTTTATGTATATATAATATTATCCATATGAAATATGCAAAATGGCAATCATAATTATGTCGATAAATTTAGATGTTTATATTATGCGAGTTTGAAAATTTGATGGTTGTTAATTATCATTTGTTTATAGGTTATAGCGAAGATTCAATTTATCATGATATGAAAAGTTCAAAAGAATTGAATAATAGCAATCGAAATTCAAAGGTTTCCATAATCCTAAAACAAAAATTAAAAACTCAATTAATATCAATTCATCGGATGAATTATTTCTAAAACGAGGTAAGTGACTGACAAACAAGTTGATGAAACAAGCATATGAACAGTCTTATTTCAACTGATCATTGTGTAAGTTTTATAGTCAATATAATGACCTTGTCAGCAAATAAAACCTATCATTAAGTCAATTTCTGACTAACGTCTTTCATACTACTAATTCGACTCTTATCTGTTACATCACAATCATAACATGAACTACAAGGTGAGTATGACAGGTTGGTAGTGGTTGCTAACCCATCCATAGCACTTGGTCCCATATTTGCAGAACTTAAGTTTTTTTTTATCCACTTCAAAAATTGCTTATTTAGAGCAACAATTTATGGATCGAAAAAAAATCTTCAAATAATATGTTTAAAATTTTTAATTTTCATACCTTCTTTTCTCATTTCATCTGTCAGTTTTTTTTCTAATTTTTTTTAGATGAAATATAAATACCATTTCTAAAATCCATCCTTTTGAATATGACAGGACATAAAAGTTAAAATCAGGTCATGAAACACAAATGCTTAACGTTTAAGTATTCAACTTAGGAATGAAAAAAACGAGTTTGATCCAGAAAAATATACAGGTACACATTTATTACTAATCATACAGAAGACATTAAAGAATTGTCCTTGAATCAAAGAAAAAGAAAAAAGTAGATAAAACCCATATTTTTTTTATTTTCTCATTTTCGGTGTAGGAAATAAAAAGTGATTGGTAGGACAGATAATGTGTATGTATTTTCATCCTATAATACAGTGGTTACTGGATATACTGTGTAGTATTTTTTTTTAATTTGATCAAGCTCAAACTTAACGTTTCTTCATATATATATATTTCTTTTTTGCGTACGAGCTCTTACATCATTTAATACTTTTTACAGTCGAAATATATTGAGGAATAATGATAACAGAAATACCCATACCCAATATGTAGATAATTGTTGTCATCAAAATTATCCAGAATAATTAAGACTTTTAATTTGAATTACTTCTACTTTTCTTAATAAAACATCATACATTTATAGTTTTTTTTTTCATTGCTTTTAATGGAATTCTATTGATTCAGTTTCCTTTGGGAGTTTCCTGAATAAATTTCTTGAAAGATCAAGAATGGCCTAATGTTGGGCGTTTTTCAAAATAAACATCAAATGACAAATACATGCATAATTAGATTTTTCTTTTTCTTTTGTTTCTTTGTTTTTTTTTTCTGTTTTGTTTTTTTTATCAATCTTATCTAGTATGAAATCAAAGTTTCTTTCATTATAAGAATTAACTACAGTGTATATAGCTAAATGTTCACTGGTTATAAATCTCACCTGAGTACGATTACCTAAATTTTATTGTCTACAGCATTTCTACAAGTGTTAAGATTTTCATAATAAAACACATATATATTAACAATAATATATTAATAGCAAAAAATAAAAAAAATAAAAAAAAAAGAAGATATTTTTACAGGTTATCAAAATGGCAGGGTTGCTGCATCTGATGCGATTGTTGTTTTTTTTTCTTCGCATAGTAATTGTGTCAAAAGATAATTTCTTATATTTTTAAAAACAAGTTGAAATTCTAGTATGTAAACACAATTCATTCGTGTCATAACTCTTTAAATAAAAAAAAAACATAGAGGTTTAAAGATTTTCAAGTGAATATTTCGTTTCTTTAGGAAGAAAAGATTTTTTTCCAATGTGGACCATTATTTGTTATTTTTCATTGATTTTTTGGCTTGTGAATATTTCCATGAATTGCTTCAAAAATTTTACAAAAAATGGCGGCAACATATTAATGATGATTAGAGTATCATAGATCAACTGCATTGAAATTTTCTCAGCTGTTTTTTTTTTTTTTACACAAAATGTCTTAATTTATAAAGACAAAATTTACACAGAAGGCACAGTCAGACATTCATTCTTTGATGAGATTATGTCATTTAAAATTTAAAGATGATTTCAAACCACAAAAATAGTTATTATAGAAGAAGAAAGAACATGGTATGGAATTCAGATATGTATATAGGTATTAAGTGTTAAGAAAATTTTATTGGAGACTTCATATGAAAATCAAAGAAGCAGAGAGTGAAACGTAGCATATAGTTTTCCCAATGACCTGCTAAAAATGGTAAATTTTTTGTATACATTTTTTTTTATAAAATAGATGCTAGATATTTAGAGTAAATAATAAATACCAGAAAAACAAAAGAACTTATCTAATAATAAAAATGTTGGCATTTCAATGTCATTTTTGTGGTTTTCAATCAAAAATATTACCAGAAATTATTTTTTTTAAAAAATCCCCCATACTCTTTAAGGCGAATAAAAGCTTGAATTATTCAATATATAAGGACACTTTGCATAATTTTCAATGAGACTGTTTTCCAGACGATGCCCAAAATAAATGCAATGCCAATGCATGTCATTCATTCATTCATTATAACTCCAGTGAAAACCTGTATGAAATTAAAGCTTAGTCATTAATTTATGGCTTCGAAAATGACAAGTTAAAATGTATTTCTTCCATTATTATTATTCCATTATTAATCAATTAAACACACAAACTCGTATTGTAAGAGATATGTAGATTTTACTTAAAACTATTGTCACTCCAACCGTAAAATATATGCTTGGTATAGTTTTTAAAATTATTATTTTCATGCAAATAAGAAATGAGAATATGTATGCACTAATGAATGAAAAAAATAAACATCACCATTTGATACAACATAATTTAAAGCGGTAATACGCCTGCAAATCGTGTGCTTTTTCATTCAAATTTACCCAATACATCATTCAGGAATTAGGTAAAAAGTTGAAGTAAGCATTTGAGAAAAATGAATATTCCCTCCTCATACAAAATTAACGTTATTAGAATCTGCCGGAAAATTACAACTTAGATCTGTTCATTACGTGAATTCTAAAATGGCACGTGCATACAATGTGGGGTTTACAACTATAATGGAATATTAAGTAAAAGCAATTCTGAGAATCAAAATATCTTAACTCTCCGGTAAATTAAGAATAGTTAACATAGTAGTCTACATTCAGACGAATTTAACATGATTAAGTACAAATGTTGACGTTTTGTGTATTGGGGTGCTGTAAAGGAAAATTCACCAGATTATACGTCGTCGCGGCAAAATGTCAAATAAAATATCTTTTTGCAGTTCCAATACAATTTGCACTTCAAATGGCAATAATTTTTATATGTCATAAGTGCATTTTTACGTTGAGTTTACACTTATTTTTTTCTTTGAAAGCCATGGAGATACGAGAAATGATAGCATGTATCAACATATGTAGGGTAAAACGAGCCCCACGTGAAGAGATTCAATGATTATATTAATCCCCCAACTAAATTTTTGTCAGGAAAGTTGCTTTTTAATTTCAAGCCCTATTTTTGGTTTTGTTTTTCGTGTTGGTCGACTTTGTCAATGAAGCAGGCCTACCGGGCTTCCCTCTCTTACCATGCTGTTTTGTTTATGAAAACTTTACGCATGCGTGTATAGCACGGAATGTGGAACCTCGAACACGTTTTGCTGTATATATTTATGGATCATAAATAATTATTAATTTTATGAAATAACCAGAATTATTTACTTATGAAATTTGTAATTTTGTGAAAGTGTATACATTTATGAGTATGAAAAAAAATACAAATCCTGTAGGAAAATTTTAACAAGTCTGTTTTCGGAGAGATGCGCCGTATTGTCACTTTAATGATTCATTCACTATCTGTTATTTTTTTTAATATCTATTTTTTTTTTACTACCCCCATGTCTTCTGATTAAAAAATCTTAAATATACTCTTCAAAAAAAGAAACGCATAGTAGAATTTTAGTGACACATTGAACATAAAGATTATTTAGTAAAATGATGCATTGATAAAACAGAAATGTGGTAAGCAACAGGAATACTTTCTTAATGTCATAATTACTCAACAATTTTAAAATTATAGTCAGTTTAAGACAAATTAAAGATCAATATCTGGTATGCCCCCGCAGACACAAGTGATAGCCACAAACGGCATATATGAAGCAAATTTGTGTAATAAAAACTGTATAGTTTTCCAAATATAAACTTTTATTATTTTCATTGTCTTTGGCAAATCATGTCAATTCTTTTTTCCAATGCTGCTTAATTTGGATTAAATCTAGCGATTTAGATGACTGTGACTGAAACAGGTTGTTGTTTCTTTGCAAGAATAGGTGTGAGCTATATGTGGCTATGCATTGTGAAAAAAAAATGTGTAGGTAGAACATTTGACCTTTTTCTATCAAAGTCCATTGAATTAATTTAATACCGTTTTCCATATCATTACACTACCACCACCAACTATTTTAACGTCCTGGAGGCAGTTATCTGTCTAACAATCATTTCAAAGCATTAGCACTCTTAAACTTATAAGAGGCTTTCAGATAATCATTCTGGACTAGTAGATTAACCAAAATGTTCAGCAGTGATGCTGTGGTCAAATTAATATTACTGTTAAGTCGATATTTGGGGTGTTGTTCTATACAATGGCATGTAAATTCCTCTTGCAATAATTTTTAGTCAACTGAAAACGGTTGTAAGAGAGATCAGGGATAGCTTATGCTTTAGATGACTCTTGCATTACATTCATGCAATTTGATAATGATGCTGTGCTGCTGATGTCACATGTAGTCTACCATATTTTTTGCGAACATTGGGTGTTTGATGTTAATGGTTTATGTTTTATAGGTTAGATATGGTCTGTGTGTAACATTAAAACCTCTTGCAATTGTAAACCCTAGTCGCCCATTTTCCTTTTTTTGCTAACATAATTATTTTTGGAAGCTTTATTTTTGATAAAACCAGTTTCAAAATATATATTGTATATTTTTTGAAAACTGAGATAAAATTTTGGGGGAAATTTTGCAAAAGAGAGAGAGAGCTGTAAAAAAATTGCAAAATACATATAGCCTAAAAAAAAACATGTTGTATTTATATCTTCAGCAATCAAATAATGTGAAAATAAGGAGAGATAACTCTTTAGCAATTTGATAATCATGTTTTGTTATATTATTAATGAAGAATATACTAATACTAAATAATTATTTGTGGGTGTGTATAATATATTTCTTTTTATAGTAAAGAAAGGAGAGAGAAAAACCCAAAATACATCAGGCCTAAAAGGAAAAAAAATATTGCATTTATATCTTCAAAAATCAAATAAGGTGAAAATAGTTTTATTCTATTATTTTGTGCAACCAATTAAATTCATTGCACAATTTCTGAAAAGAAATCAAAACAGTGCATTTCTTAAGAAACAATTTTAAAAAAAACATATATATTTTATAAAGCACTTATTTATACAGATGAATACACAAATCGACGTTAACAATATCAATTCATGCATAAATGGTTCTCACGTAAAGTCCACAACCACTTGTCAAAAAATACAAAAAATAATAATAATATCACAATACATTTGGTGAGTGGGAGTAAAATTCTTAGAAGGCTGTCAAATGACATTTATAACATCAAGTTTCTCGGATATGCCTTCAGTTTGTCTTTAAAAAGTAGGACAAATACAAATGTAAAAAGATTACCATAAGTTATCAAGCTAAAAGCCAATTTTCTTCTTAACACTGTATATATGTTTATGTATGATTTAACGATATACCAATTGAAAGATTTATGAAAATTCAGCAAACATTTTCCCTAACCGCTATTTAGTGAAAAGAGAAAAAACTATTAAGAGAAAAAAAATCACTGTTTTGTTAACTAACCTACAAATACAAAAATGTCCTTGTTTTTGACTTAGTTTACAATAATAAGCAAAAATGTGTTCAAATGGTATGCAAAGTCATCGGAATGGGTGTTGTTCATGTGGGATATTGGGGAACCATATTAATCTCAAATCTCACGGAGAATGTTATAGCGGACGAAACAGGATTAGTACTGTGGTGCACCACATAGTCACTTGTTATGTTCGTTGATGGTTGTAAATAGAATATTCACATAAATTGACAAAAATAACATTTGATTTATGTGCATCAATAACAATTACATAAAATATCATTATAAAATAGGCATTCAATGCAAACACATGATGCTCAAAAATATTACTGTATATTTTTTTGTTGGATTTCTTTTGTGTACAAATGAAATTTTTATGTAATTAATCATCTCTTACTTCCTATTTTATGCCTGATATTCAAATTGCACAATTGAATAATCACATAATATTTCATTGTAAGTTTCTTTCTTTATTTTTTTAACCGGTATTGCTGGTGAAAAACGCTATATATTTTTTTATCACATTTTCCTATATCTTCATTATTCCCTCGCACAAATAGTTAACGGGGAAGATATAACACCGATTCTGTCTGTATGTGTTTGTGGTTTTTGTGTATTACTGAATCCATTGCAAACTAAAGGGAGAATTAAAGAAGATCATTTTTCACTTCCATTTGTAAGAGAAATATGAATAAAAAGAAATAATGAACAGTATTCAAGCTCAAATGCCCATTAAACATTCAAAATTTGCATAGACCGAACACGGACATGAAAAACAAAAGAGATGAGATAAGGTGTCGTGGAGGAGTGGGGATTCCTGCAGGTCGCTTTAAGACCCGTCTGTGGTCTTTGTCAAGATCGGAAAATCCGTCGACAGTTTAGAGTATATATAATGGCCTTACACTTGGTCAGTCATCATTTGACTTAATAAACATTATTTTTGCTGACAAGGTCATCGGATCGACCACGTGGTTTACGAATGGTTATAAACGAAACAACATGTATGATTGTTTCGTCAACTTGATTGTCAATAATTAACTTCTTTTTTGAGATCGTGTTTTGAATTAACTTAGGTATATAAAATCCCGGTATTGAGGTGATGAAGGTAAATTGCTGCATAAATAAGAGTTTCTCACAATGTAAAAGTTTGAGATAAAGTTATCAAGTTTATAGATACAATATTGTTGGATTAAATTACCATTGATGAATGTTTTAAGTAAAGAATCAAAATATGAAGCATGTGTGTCAGACTCTATGGTGTCTTTTATTTCAAGCTAACCAGGATATATCGTATCGACATAAAAATAGAAATAACCATAATTGTTAATTGACAATACGTCGTCCAAATGTCTTGTTGAAGGCCATGGCAAGTGTTTTCTTCCTTTCATGTATTTAAGTTTGGACAAATTCAGCTTCATAGAAATACCAAAAATAATTTGGCTTATAGATGAGCGCAATTGGTACCCATAGGAATTCAAAAAAAATAATCTTGAAAGACCTGGGCTCCAAAAACCACTTCGATAATATCAATCAAAAAATCAAACATCTTCTTAACACCAACGTCAGAGTACATATGTGCCAAATTAGAATATTTTAATAAAATAATTTTGAAAACACTAAGGACAAAGAAGATAAATGTACGAGTTACATTTTTCTAAAAGTTGTTGTCAATGATATAGAAAAAATCATTGACTTTAATTATCGTGGGGATAGTTGTATAAATAGTTAGACAATTTCAAGTTGTTATGCTGTTGTTTTGGTGAAATTTTGTGCTTTCATTTCTTCCAAAGGTTCTTAGGAAAATTTAAGTATCCGCATCTGATTTACACCTGTTCACTAATATGCTGTATCGATGAAAAGTACTCCTGAAGTGTCTAATTGTTGTTTGTTTGATGTATGTTGTTTTGTAATGTCTCTCTCGAGAAGGTTTCACTCATATGGAGAAGCCACCACTTGCTAATGCAGAGCTGCACATTTTTTCCTTATCTCAGCAAATAGCGCCATTGGGCAGTAAGAGATCTTTTTTTCATGGCAGTATCTACTGCGAGACGGGACCTCGGTTTATACAGTCTCATCCGAAGGACCGGTCTCCTCGTCCCATAGGGGGATTCGAAGCCGCGACGGAAGGATTGACTCCTTACTTTGCGACGCTGGAGCAAAGGCTCAAATCACTGCGCCAAGCGGGCGACAAATAAGAGGTTTTGTAGAACATTTACTAGAACCCGCTATGTGTTTTTGTTTGTAAGGTTTTGTATGAAGTTTTGAATCTAGATTTGGTGATATAAATTGATCACGGTTGTATTGAATTATAAATATAAATACTTCCGTAAAAGGGTAACCTCATTGTTTATTGCTGTTTGCTACAATACATTTTGTTTATATTTTGACTTACTTTTTCACATAATTCTAGAGCTATTTCATAGAATGAATCTTCATTTAACTTACTTTCCATATTTAATACAATTTGAACAAGAATCAAACACAAGGAATTTTACGTTTACATAAAAAATGTGTAAGAATGGTACAAACAATGTTTGTATAGATATTAAGCCGGTATGCTTGTCTAATTAAAAAAAGCATACAATAATCAATCGAGTGCTTAAATGTATCAGGGACATTGGAATATTTTACTTTATTGAAATTATGTAAAATTTAAAGTTTATATATAGATAAAGTATTTTTTCACCCGCTTTTCAAAAATAAAATTCGTTCTTAACAAAGATGGTTTTTTTTTTTTTTTTTTTTACCAAATACCAGCACAAAAAATCTTAGAATTTGAAGATAATAAAATCCATTTCAACTGTACAAAAAGATTTTGCTTCAATTTGTTCCGGGGGGGGGGGGTAATATTTTCTCTTTGTCGTGAAATTTTATACAAAAAAACACGTTTTACCCAAAGTTGAGAAATATCTTTACTTTTTCTGGATGAGTATTGTTTTTTAAAAAAAACTCATAAAAGATAACTACATAACAATATTCAAGCTCAAAGTCAATATAATAATACAATTCAGGAGTGCTGCAAACACAGTCCTCTAGACCTCCAGAACATCACCACAGAGGGGATTATTTATCAAGTAGAAGTAAGTATGCCTTGCCAACCGGTCACACGCACTTTGTTTTCCTGTCATGCAAATAATGGAAAAATCAGTGTGTAAGCAATTGTCATAAATTCATATAAAATGTCAGTAAACAAATTATCATTCAAAACTGTTAACTTTTTAAAATTGATTCCGAACCATGTGAGAGAACAATCTTATTCTTATCCGTTTTTTCAACACTACACTATGCTGATGTTGTCAGCATGTTCCCCAACAAATGAATTCCTTTTTAAAATTGCAAAAAAAATTTATATGACATGCAGGAATATTCTTTAGTGAAATTGTGATTGCTGCCTTTGATTTGTACTTAAAAATTTTCATATATCCAATAGGAATACATGTATTAGTAAAAGATATCAATTACAGTGTATATGATTATAATAACCATGTATTTATTGCTTATTTTACATAAAATGCTTTAATGGTTACGTAAAACTGACAAGTTTGTGGCTAATGACAGATAGTCTTAGAATGCAAATAACTTTTATGATTGTCTGACCTACTTATACAATACCTTTATACAGACATGTGCATATTAAGAAAATTCCGGAATATATAACAATTAATAGACAGTTGATATAATATCCAACTTACCTAAAATGTTACCCTTTTCTTCAAAGTTTTGTCGTCCATGTTTCGCAGTGGTTAGAACGTCTGCTCTAGAGTCGCAAAGTAAGGAGTTGATCCTTACGTCGCGGGTTCAAATCAAACTGTTGGACAAGGAGATCGATTCTTCGGACAAGACCGTTTAAACCGAGGTCCTGTGTTACAGTAGGTTCTGGCACAAAAAGATCCCTCACTGCTCTATGGCCTAATATAGGACAAATTGTGCAGCTGTCCACCGGCAAGTGGTGGCGTCTCAATATGAGAAAAACATTCTCGAGAGGGACGTTAAACAACATAAAATCAATCAATCTTCAACGATTTAAAGACTATTTGACAATTTAGTTTTTTTACAAGATGTTAGCTTTATTTGAGATATAAATTTTCGATATAAAGGTAGGATTCCTTATTCATTTGTCTTAGATTTGTTTTATCATTTGGTACCTATTAGAATAAAAATATCACTTTCATTTTACATGAACATCAGTATATGAAACCGTTGTAGTCTAGGTTAAATCTTTTTGTTTTATCAATTTCAGCATTAATAGTTTTTGAATTTTTTAATATTCACCAAAGGCATTCCATGATTATAATATTTGACTGAAGATCAGGTATTCTATTTCATATTGAATTCTCAGTTTTGTTTATTCTAGGTGCTTCCATCATGATAAGGAGAGTTCCATGTTATGTATAAAATTTTAAAAGAAGGATGCAGTCAAACAAAGCTTCATTTTCTTTGTTAGAAGGTAATGCGCGTTATATATAACTACGTTTTCATAATTTTACTAAGTACCATCAAAGAGGTCGCAAAAATAAATACTACTTAAAAAAAAAAACATTTTATTACCAAAGAAAAGAAATATGCATATGAAAAATAATATAACAACAAAATTCTTTTTTAGGGATAATTTTTTCATGTTGTCAATTTGAATCAAGGTTCCATGTATTCAGTAAAGAATGTGTAAATGTGTTACTGATTTTCTTGTCACTTTTAAGTACAACATTTATGTTGAAGATTGGCAAATAATCACGATTATTTCAATTTCTCTATGGTCGCCATATAACGTTTTCCCGCCAAATTAATCTCATGCCTGAATGTTTTCCTCAGTGTTAAAAACGTTTCATTCCTTATACAAAAATAACATTTTTTTTGGTACGTGAAATTTAATCCAAGGTGAAACTTAAACAACGTGGAATCAAACGACATACATTTAAAGACCGTATTAGCCGTGATCCCGTATCTCAGTAGGTACTGTCATGTAAAAGATACATCACTACTCAGTCACCCTGAGTGTCCTGTATAGTTCAAAATTTGGAGCCCTCCATCGGAAAGTGAAAACCTCTACATTTGAGAGAAATTTTCAACAAAGACATTTCACAACAACATCAAGAATATGTTTTACATTAAGAGAGGGGCTTCATATATAAAAATGAATTCAGGAAAGTATCCACTGAAGTTGCCTTTCCTCACAATTATTATATTACATCACTAATTAGAATATTTAAATGCACAATTTTCAAATTGCATATACAAATTGGCTTAACATTATTTTTGGCCAATATATTTAACCTAGTGAAACATATCTACTAGCAATTGATAATAAAGAAGAATATTAATGAAGATAATATTATCAATTAGATAGGCGGATCAATCAAATTAGTAGGGTTATTTTTTTTCTTTGACACACTTTTCTTTATTACTCACACACTTTAATTACAAATTAGTCGTAGCCCAGCTTATAACAAGTATTATTGTCAATTAGTCAGGCTATGATGAGAAATAAAGGCGACTAATTGGTGAGGAATAAGAATAAACCGGATATGATAAACTGAAAGGAAGACAGTCATTTCTTACAGATCTACTCTCTTTTTATATTCTTTTATGGTGCAATGGTACAGGTGACTTTACCTTTTATGTGTGATTCACTATTTTTACCTAAGGTAAGATCACGTGTATTGCATTGTTATTGTATAATAAAAGAGAACAGAATGCGAACCTTAGCTTAAAAAATCATGACCAAGCAATGGTTGTAAGTAATGGGAAATAATGCACTTCCTTTCAAAATAGTTCTTTCCTTTTCTTTTTTTCTTTAAATTTATTTTACCTTACCATGTTTCATCTTTGAAAGCAAAATGTTTAATTCTTTAGATATTTTTAAAGTAATGTTTTCATGATTTCTAGTTCATTTTTAAAAAATTGTTTTTTTTTATCACGAATCCTACGAAACTTCCTACTCTGGAAATTTAAAAAAAAGATTGCTTCTAATACATGTTATGGTATTCCTCTTAAATTTTACTTTTTGTTTTTTGCAATTTTAATCTATTTGATCTTCCACCTCCTTGTTGACGTTTTACATTATTATCCCAAAAAGGGATAATAATGAAAATATTGCTAATTTGTTTGTATGCTGTTTAACGTCTCTCTCGATAATTTTCACTCTTTGTTAAGAATCCTAGATGTAATTCAAACAGTTTATTAATCTTTCTTTGCATGTGCGATAGAAATACATTTTTTTCATCATAAAAATAAATTAATTGATAAAAGATCTGAGTGATAGTCAGGTGTATTTTTATTATCTGTTATTAAATAACATCTGTAAGGCTATTCTTTCTTATGCGTCAAAACACATGCATGTTAACCTAGAGCAGACGAAAATATTAACATATAATAGTCTTTCACTTGACGGACAAAAGCGTTTCGTAATATATCTATATATACTTTCCACACGTTGGCTCGTTTTCATAACACTCTCGTTGGTTTTTTCACAACATGATAAAAATATAAAGGGAGTTAATGTGACGCTGTGTTTTGTATCCATTTAGGCGGGTCGACTTTAGTTTTCATTGCGCAATATTTTATGCATCATAGAAAAATGAAGCGTACTAACTGTTTTTAAGCAATTTTTTCACTTGATTAATAAAACTAAACAAACTCAAGAAATAACAGGTTTAAAGATGTAAATTATTACAATTTTATGTGACTGATCTTTTTAACTGATGTTGCAATTGATGGGTAGGTTGACGTCGTTATAGTGTGTTTTTGACGTTATCTTAAACTGAAGCAATTAAGAAATGGGTAATAAAAATGTTATTAAAGAAAAAGTAATTAATATACGTTCTTGAAATTCAAAAAATGGAAATTTAAGAATATCTCTAATATTTTTTATTCTGTTTTCATATAAATCTCTTGTGTCCGTTAAATTTTTGTAGCATTCCATAAAAAACAGGAAAATGCATTACTTTTTTGCATTTTGAGATGTCCCCTCTGGTAACAAGAAGGTTTCTTACATATAATGTATAATATAGTATTACTCATCATATATCATAGTTTTGACAAAAAGTCTATAGTAGTATTTGTATAATATGTTTTAAAGTGCTAAAAAGTGACATTTTCCTATATAATCCTATAGTAAATGTACTTGTATTTTGAGACGGTCCTTTAAGAATACCTGGACGGATGATTTTCCACAAACTTGGCATGTACGCTGAAGTTAATGTAAGTTATATATGGTATAAAAATGAACAGTTTCGCTATTGTAGTTTTCACACAATAAAACCCCAGTCGGCCCCCTTAAGGTTAATTAAGAAAATGTTAATACGAATCCTTTAGCTGTTTTCTAAATATAGTGCATGGTTTATTTCATAGCTAATATTTCAGGATCCTTCTCTACTTCTTTCTTATTTAATAAGCTTTTTCTTAATTCTTAACTACATGAAGACCTTAAATAGATTTTCGACTATCTATTGATGATTACTTCATGCACAGCGATATATTACTTTCTTCATCACTATTAATGTACATGTACTTGAAAATTTTAGCATTTTTAAGTGATTTTAAAAAATAAAGTAATTTACTGAGCAAACATTTGAGCATCTCGGTAAATATGTTTCCATCTTAAAAAATATCAGTGATCCAATAATTAATAAGCCTAAAATTTGCAAGAAAAATAACTAGACCGAATCTCTGGGATTCATTTTATTCTATTTTAAAAAATCCATTTTGTGTATATACATGTAACCTACGGCCTTCAAAGCAACCTACATTCTTTCATATGTGTGCAGGTGTATTGCGTTGAGGGGGTGTGTAAGCATGTCGCTGCAAAGACAAAATATCTCAATCACGCCACTTTTATAAGCTATTTATCTTCAGTTTATATTCTCTTTAGGCCCAGTGGGGGTGGGATCTGATGCCACCATCTGTGTGAGGGAATGTTGACAGCGGGGAATTTGCTCTGGTCTTTGATAAAGGAAATATATTTGTTTCTTGGGAAATAAACAGCAAGACGGTCTTGCTTGGAGATATGGTACGACAAAAAAATTATGATTCTTGAGAATTGTATAGTCTTACACCGCTATGTGAAACATGATAAGAATTATAGTGGTCCTCGATCTACACAAGTTGTGTCTTTTAACGTCGTACTGCTATAAAAAAGGTCAGAAGTGACAAAAGTAACTAAACTGAAATACATATTGCAATATGCACTTCATAACATTATTATAAATTTATCAAGACGTTATCCAGAATGGTGTATATAGTGTTTCTGTACAATGTTATTTGTTTTGTCGTGGGACGGTTCATTACTTTCTCTTATTGAAAAAAACGTTTATTGATAAAATATTTGAAGAAAACATGATCATAGTCAATAAATAATTTAATAAACTTGTATTTTGTTTTAATGATAAGAATTAAGCATTGAACAAATTATCTGTACATATCTTGGCAAAAAAACCCAGTTACTTTAAATTTGACTTTTACAGTAAGTAATATTTCAAATATAGACAATGCACGATTTTTGATTTAAATGTAAATATATGACCTGCGTGACCATGCAAAACACAAGAAAAAAGAAGTGACATGTATGGTCTCCATGTTGATTTAAAAGATGTACAATAACAGATGTTAACATTGGACACC
Source organism: Saccostrea cuccullata (assembly GCF_032062105.1). Lineage (NCBI taxonomy): Eukaryota > Metazoa > Mollusca > Bivalvia > Ostreida > Ostreidae > Saccostrea > Saccostrea cuccullata. Next base: position 57,748 of record NW_026926389.1, read on the forward strand.
TTTACCAAACTGACCAAACTGACCAAATATCATGACCAGTGCTAACCATCTGACATAACAGGAGGCGAAACAAGGCGGCAGACGGAATGCTTTATATGTTAATGTTAAGGATCACGGTAACCCTGGCGCACTAAATCATTAAGACGTACCAGAACATCTTTTCAGTGATAAATATTGCATTGTAGCAACATGTCAAAACATATTGTTTCCGCTTTCCCTCTGTAGGTTGTTAATTATTGATTTAAATAGGGTTGGGTATTGCCCACTGGTGTAAATGTTAGAGACGAAGGGTGTAAATCTTTAAGTTTAAGGCAGTTTTTTTTTTCAAATATAAGAAATTTCTGTTGAATGACTGTTAAGGTTTGCTATCAAGTAAAATGATTTTGCAATCATTATGTGTTTGTGTATTTCAATTTTTCCCGTATAAAAATATTAAAATCCTTTTAAATGCATACCTTTAGTTTGAAAAAGTGGACAAAGATTTTCAAATATCGGGAGGAAAAGGTCTATCATCATTGATATTTGTTTCATAATATTATCCTTCATGTTCCAAATATCCTTATTCGGTTTGACAGTTTGTACTTGGACATTTATGTACATGTTTTAAACTTTTTTTTTCTTGGTTCCTACAGATTGATCTGTTAAAAATTATGTTTCGGAAACAATGTCTATATTCTACTTTCATTTTCATTATATAGAACAATGCTAAATTGCAGCAGATAATCTAAACTAGATTCCACTTCCTTGTCTTTTCATTGCCCGAATTACAAAACGTATAAGCACATGTACAACAACGAAAATATTAGGAAACAACACTAATGCAAAACATACACATGTAAACTAAATGTGGTTGGTTGCGCGCGCATTTGGGACACCGTTATTGCTTCCCGGTGTGGTATATATATATAAATAGGGGTGAAGATGTAGCCTAATAGTCCCTGGTTTTGGTGTTTGGTGTTAACTCCTTTATAAACTTCCTATTCAGTATGGGAATCTTAGTGCGTCTTTTGATTCTATGCAGTGTTGCAGGTAACTTGCTAAAATTTTATGTTTTATATTCTAGTAGATTTTTCAATTCCATTTCATTCTAAACACTTATTTAGGATTAAAAATAAAAGTATAAATGGAGATATTCAAAGATTACTTTTATTTGTTTCCTGTTTTCTAAATGAATAGTGAAGGCTTCTAAAAGATAAAAGAAAAAATAAGTATTTCGAAAATATTTCAAAAACTTCTTGATAATCTTATTATTTCCTTTTATGTGCTGTGCACTACATTTGTTTAAGTAATATATTTCTATAAAGTTAATTTATCTCATTTTAAAACAAATAAGTTTATCTTATTGTATTTTTTTCAGCTCTTACGTCATCAGTTCGTGAGTATATATTTTCTACATAATGTATCTGTAGGAGTTGAAAATGCGTTGTAATCCACTTGAATTTTCAATTAAGGTCTCGCAATTCATAAGTAAAAGCATAAAATTATTACTATTATTGAAGGCTTCCATGACTCCAATAATTTTGGACTTGGTCATAATATCTTTTTATTCTGCCTTTCTTTTTGACAAGAAAGACACTCTTGATATGATTTTATCAAAAAGTAATATAACATAGGCAAGATATTAGTCAGATTTACTGATTTAATGAAAACATATAATGTGCCTCTTAAACTCCTTATTGAGATACAATTTATGTCTGAAGTTCCTGATCCATCAATACACCGAAAAGTAAAACCAATTGCTTTGGAATCCATGAAAACAAGTATCTATTATCTCTCCGCTGATTTTAGTTAGGGGTGATAGGTAATATTGTGTGCTTTGATAATGAAAAAAACTGTTCTTAAAGATAACATAGGTATATTCTTTTTTTTTTCTTTTTGGTAGTTGAGGGGATGAGGAGCTTTTTCATTAGGAAATGTGCTACTTGTAAAATACAGAAGAAACTGAAAATTAAATGCATTTATTGCCTTATCTTCCTGACCTATTTTTGTTGTTAATTATGAAATAACACAATTCTTCTATATAAGACGAAAACTCTCTATAATGGTCAAACTTTTACTACTTTGCTATAACCGTTATAAATCAGTGAAAGTTTTTATAATTTTGCATGACCTCATCGAGAGCCCCGGGGAAACCTTGTTAAAATTTATGCAGCTAAGACCATTCATTTTTGGTTTAATTCATAATTTAGATGTAACTTTCACGCTCTTAATAAAAACAAAATCGGTTTTGTCCATGTGTTCTTTAATCAAGACTCATATTCTATATCAATAAATGACTTAAATCCAGAAACGATTAGATATCAGTTGGATTCCTCAAAGACAGGATAGAGCTATTTTGAGACCTTTCTTAGAACTGAAGTAGTCCCATGTTAACTATTCCTTTAATTGCAAGTTCATTGTTTAGCTTAATATTTATGATATCACTTACAACTCTATATTGTTCAAATAGTATATCAGATAGAACATCCGTGTAATGGCAGATGGATTCATACAAAAACACATTTTCTTGTATATTTTTTGTTTGTTTCTTGTCAAGAAAGGACTATAAACATGATGTCTACACATGTAATTGCAAAAAACGATGACGTGGATCCTGTACGTTCCGGTTGTTGGTGACTTATACTATTACAAATAATTTATTGCTCTTCTGAAGAAACACACGTGAGAATATCTTATAGGGTTAACACTAATGAATCAAAAATAGGTTCTTTTATAATTCTTTTATCTACAGGTCACACTTTAAGAGAACAAGGTTAGGGTTCAAGGATTTTTTTGTATTAATATAAATTTCCAGGAATTCTCAGCTTCTCTCTTGAAAAACTAGAAGTGACATATTTTTCCTCAATTTTGAACGTACAAAGTAAGGAAAAATTATTTACAAGTATTATGGAGTTAATCTCAAACGATTTAATCGGCACAGAGTGGGCGTTTTTCATTTGTCATCTGTTCACTAAAAGGAATTTTACAGATTTGACAAAGTCAGCTTGACAGTAATGTAAATCTTTACTGTGTTTGACCAACTGATATTTTTTTGTGAAATCTTGATTCAAAATTACAAAAACAGCAAAAAATACCTCCGTGTGAAAATGTAAATGTATATATGCGCACGAAACACATAAACTCTGAGTCTATATGAGGCAAAAAATTAGTGCTTTGCCTATACAAAAAGGCATATGCTATAATTGTTCTCTTAGTGTCCATAAAGGCCATATTGATATATCAGCCGATAAAAAATGTTCTACTTTTATTGTGTTTTATCGTTTTGACTGTTCAATTTGTCAAACGAAATAAAATAATTCAACTTAGGTTATAAACTGTTCTGTTTTCAGTAAAATGTTTTGCTCAATATTGAAAAAAATATGATTTGATATTTCACGTAAGTTGTTTTTTTTTACTTTACAAAATAGACGGTATTGTCATATTCTATACTTTTTTCACAATTTAAGAAAAACATTCTTAAAATTACTACATTTAAAGAACACTTGATATGTCATCATAAATACCCCTAATAATGAATAATTATGCAAAATAAATATATCTTCATACCCTTCTTAAATTCCTATTCATGCATATAATTTTTAAATGTTTGTTTTATCTATTTTCAGTTCTGCGTGTGATGCCAAGGTCACAATGTGAGTATTAATTTTATCGTTGCTATTTTTCTGTCCGTGTAATTTATTCTAAAGCAAGTGATAAGTTCAGAAGATTTTGCACAGAACAAGGTTTCGTATTTTAATTTGTTTATTGATTTCGTGTCTCATTAAACGTTTATTCCCCCTACAGTTTTAAAACACAATCAGAAAAATTGCTAATTTTAGTGCTCATATAGGTCATTTGTAATTAGCCATATCTGTATCCATGCTAACTGCGACTAGTAAAGACCTTGGATGACATGTTTTTATACCGTTAACTTTAACTATCAACGCAAAACTGATTTTAAAGGTTTGGGAAAAAAGATTGTATTTACTTTAGTTCTTTTGCACTTATATCTGAAATATGCAACAAAATTTTTATGAATTGAAAAAAAAAATGGATAGTAAAGCGCAGAAATCATTGAAACAATACAATACAATTCAAAAATGAGATCGGGTACCACGGAGGTGTAAGCATTCCCGTGCGACCCGTTAAACCCATCGTGTCCTCAATGATTCTTAATATAATTTTAAAATAAAATCCCTGGTAAATAGACATTTATTAAAACAGCAGTGCAGTAAAGATTAAAAATTAATTGATCCTTTTTTTTTCGTTTCCAGCAAGTAGAATATTTTCAAGACGATCCAGGCCACAATTCAGCTTTGGAGCTTTTTCATCAAGTTAGTATCCTATCTACAACAAACAATTAAAAATAGTCAGTGTCATCTTGTTCTTGAAAATCAACAAATATAACTTAATCTTCACTTTATATTGTTATTTAAAAAGGCTAAATGTTTTAGATTTATTATATCTTTTTTTGATTTTTTTTTTTACTTCAATAGAATTATATTGAAACTATAGTTAAAAGAAAGTAATTTCATTTCCATCAAAATCGAAATTGGAATTTTTCTTTTACACATTGTCACACTTTAACAATACTTACTTTCAAAAATGAATGTTTAGATAAAATTCCTGAAGGTGGCCAAGTATACTAATATGCACACATGCTTCTGTCCTGTTTTGCACAAAACTCCTAATAACACCGGTAAACGGTGCATTTTTGCACTTAATAAGAACTAAATATGGCGTTCTTTACTAAATTTTGTGGTTGTGTCCCTTGTTTCTAAATATAGTATCTGATGCAGACACCGTGAACCTCGGAGGGAGATCCCTAGGACTCGGAAACAGTTTTGGATGTACGTTCATTTTCTACATTTTATTATGTTATTACTTTTTAGTCATAAAGCTAAAAGCTGGATCTCAAGACCATAAACAGAGAACAGTCACGTGATAAATGCATACGTCATAATTTTACTTTTGAATATCTTTTAAATCATTTAACGTGTGTTTCCATGCATTTATGTATAATATTCAAAGTCTAACAAAAAAGACAAAAAACGTTTCATTCTCAGATTGTTTTCAAAAGTTATATTGATTAGAAATTTTGACGTGCATATGTTCTCATTTTACGATCATAGAGCCAGATTTATTTAATAATGTTCAATTTTTGAAGACTTTAAATACCTAATAATTCTTTTATAAATTCTAAAGCTAATCAGAAGCTAAACAACACAGTATGAGACTAACGAGAGATTAAATGAATAATAACGTTAACAATACATATTTCTTTTATTTTTTTCATCACAGCATCTGGAAGAGGTTATTTAATGTTAAGTAAGTATACTTTAAATAGTAATAACATCAAATGAAGCATATAAACATTTTATAAATTGTACGTTTCTCAAACAACAGAATAACTAATTTTTCACAAATTTCCCCCCAAAAAAATCATTATTTCTTCTTTTTTTTTCAAGTGTATTAACAATCTTTGACTAATTTCAGATGGTGATGCCCCCGATGCTTGTAAGTTGTTTTTTTTTATTTGCTAAATCATTTTTGTCAATATGCATGAAAAATCAAGCGATAAACTGAATACATGAGGTAAACACGTTTAGATGAGCGACAAATCCGACGAAACAAGATTTGCTACATCCTTAATATGTAATGTTCAATTCAATTCAAAGCTTATAATTAATGATAATAAGCCATTCATTTATTTTCATTCTATTTTTCAGACAATCCATACGATTTGGGTAAGTTTATTAAGGGCATGTCTAAGTGTGTACAATTTCAACCTAGACATATCGTATTAAATGAATATCAGTATTTTATTGGATTTTCTTTAATCATATTGTTTTATTTCTATATAGGGGATGCACCAGATATCTGTAAGTTTCCAATAATTATATTTCAATAAAATAAATCTATTAGTTTATTTATTAAATTATATCAGATCATATTATCCTGATGATCATATAAGATTGATTACCCTAACGCAGTACAAATATAGATAAGTGTTTGAGCATATAAATCTGCTTTGTATGTAACTGATCTTTTAAAAAAAACTACTTGTATGTACCTTTTCAACATCGCATTGTGTCTTGTGTATTTCAGATCCAATTATTGGGGGATCAAGTTTAGGAGGCAGAGGTCTTAGTGGCTATCAGCTTATGTATGGTACGTTCCCCTTTATACAATTCATATACATGTATTTATTTTCCATGTTAAATTTTTTATAACTGTATGAATTAAAAATTCTATTAAGCATTATCTTCATTCATCAATTACTTTTTCTAAAGAAATCACTGATATAAACAGTTGTCTTAAGTTTTAAAAATAGCCTTAAATGAGTTTTGAAGAAAATGAAAAGAAAAGAAAAAAATATATGTAATAACATCAAAACCTTTCTTTTCCACAGATCCTGATAATACATGTAAGTATAAAAAGGATATGATAAATACAGGAAAAGTCAATTAAATGTTTTTAATGAACAAAAAAAACGACAAAAAATAATTTCAATAATGTTTTAGTGAAAAAAAAACACAGATATTATCAAAATATTCATTATAGGAATTAAAAGTGTGAGAAATTGGTTAACAAATTACAAGAAAAGAAAAAAATATATATATATCAAATATCAATAGGTTCTTGCAAAATTTTGTTCAAGGCCTTAAAAACGAAAACAAAAGCAAAAAACATTTGATGTGGCCTTCAACTCGACATATAGATATATCGACGACGTATTGTTTATTAACAATGTTTTTTTTTTAATTTTCCAGTCGATACGATATACCCCGGTAAGCTTGAAATGCATGATACTAAAAAGTCTAGATAAAAAATCAGTTTCATAGTTGAATATTTTACTAGACAAAGACCCATGCAACTCATTCAGCAATAAGGAGGGACAAAAGTTCAGATAAAGAAATATATAAATAAGAGGGGACATGTCATTGAGAGGCAAATTATATTCAGTCCTTTTTATTACGCTGTTTATCACTTATATTAATAAGTTACCAATTTCTCTGTATTGATTAATGGAATGGAAATATGTCACGCGGCGACCATAAAATGGCCATATATGCCACGCGTCTGAAAGGATTACGGAAAATTAGCGGTTTGTTACACTTGTGCACGCCAAAAAACAAATGGACTGCGACCTAGTTAGAGAGTGATACTAATATAAAAAGGGCAACAACTGCAAGAAATAGATAAATAAATTATATTTAGATCTTGACCACAATCATATTGCATGCATCTTTTCTTGGGTCTTTTTTATCATCTGTCAGCAGTTTTCTTGATCAAATAGATAAAATGAATGGATTTCTCCTGTGTTTTTTTATTTATTTAGCTTTGTATTTCATTTTTAATATTATTTTTTTTTCATTTCAGATGTGTTTGGTTAAAAGACAAAACAAAGGTAGTTATTCATTCACAGATAGATGAATAATAGTGAAGCAGAACGAGTATAAATGCCATCAAAAACAATTTTTGTCTCTTTTTTGCAGATATTTCCTATGAACATTATTAAGCTACAAACCATCTGCAATCCCTTCTTTGAAATCAATCGGTTATACTGTGCTGATTGCTGAAAAATTCAATGAATTTTATTTTTCATATAAACCGTTTGTGTGAAGATCTTAAAATCTGTAAGAACACTGATTTTTTTTTAATGTTTCACTGTTAAAGTAAAAGATTTATTCTGATTTGTGTTATATGTAAGTATTAACATGACATAATTCTATTACAGAACATTTTTATTTACAATAAATCTTCACAAAAATTAGATTTTTAATCCATTATCAAAATGATGTAAAATATAACATTTTGATATATCACATAACCAGATTAATATATTTTTGAAAAAGTAAAAAAAGTATGCATATTACTTGAAATGAAACTTTTTTTACACAATGAGAATGACATTTCTAAAAAAAAAAACTGTGTTTTAACCTTTTCTATCTGTATCTCAGAGATAATATAAAAGATAATTAGAGCTTCATTGATTATAACGAATCATGCCTATACTAATTATTTTAAGAGGTGCAAAAAATAAATCTTTTAATCGTTTAATAATTATGTTATAGCATCAAATGTTTTATTATTGATTATTGATTGAAGGTTAGGCACTTTTTTCTTGTTTTATTTTACTTAGTCGACCTTTTCTCCTTTTGACATATAGAATATATTTTCTAAAAGAATCTGCCATTTTTTTTTTAAAGTGATTAATCCTTATTTCAGTTCTACTTAATGACGCAATGTGACTATTTTTGTAGATGAGTATTCATTTTAACTATGCCTATTATAAATATGGTGTATTACATCGTAAAGTGTTCAGTTCATATTTGTTCTTTATTTAATTTATTGTACGTATGTGTTTGTGTGTCTAAATAAATATAAAAAAAATAAATTTTCTATCCCCTAATTCCGTTTTTGTCTTTTCTTGCCATCATGTTTCCCAGTTATGCACTATTTTGTCCGGAATCAGGAACATGAAAATCTTTTCCAACAAAACATAAAATACTTTAAAAAGATCCTAAAATGAGTTGATACACGGCAGAGTTATGGTTCTTCATTTACATAAAATTAATAACCACCAATCTATTTTTTTAAGCGCATCTTCGATAATGTGTGTTGATTCTTGTGTATTTACCAATTTTGTAAATTGTGCTACATCATGGTTAGATTTTATATGGTAATTGAATAAAGAAAAATGTAGATAATGAGAAAGAAAGTATGGCATTCAATTCCAAATTCTGTCGCCATAAAGCTGGATACTCATAAGTATCCATATTCATTCTTATAGTTCCTAAAAGAAAACTTAATATATAATCAACTGATTACATGGAGACTACAACACAATGTGAAGACAATTTCCTCCATACTGTGTATTTTTCAAAGCAAACATATTGCTGTAGTGAAATTTTATAATTCTCTTAGATAATTTGTTCGTATTCTTTTTTTATTTACATTTGCCGTAGGAAAAATTTTCCATAAACCCCCTAAAAAATAATAAGTGTACTATTACATAAAAATTAATATTTCAAAAGAAAATATACAGAGAAAAAAACATCAAAACAAAATCTAATTAAATAAAAGGCATTACAAGGTGGAGCAATCAAAACAAGAAATGAATGAAATTAAATCAATTGAAATGAATTTAATTCACACATTAAATACTCTTTTTTTCAAAAATAAAAAAAGGAAAAGATAGTTTCGAATAAAACTTTTCAAAGGTGAAGGAAAATATCAAATTGGTTTTAAATTTTGCGTGACTTTTTTTTTTAAAAATATGTTCTTAAATCTTACATCGCGAGTTTAAAACGAGGAGATAATTTGCTTAAAATTTGCACCTGATAAAAAATAGATGTGGCATCATATATTAATTACGTGTATACGCATCAGAGGTTATTAAACATACAGTATATAGAATAGTGTTTTCAAAAATGCGTTACAATCGATTTGGAAACTTGAAAATTAACCAATATAAAAGGCCACATTTTATAAAATGAAACAAACTTATTCAAAAACTTTTTTATATGAGAAGAAATCATTTCCTTTTGCCTTCATCTCAATTTTAGCTATAAACAGAGGACGATACAATGTATGTAGATTAAAAATAATTCGATCAAGTCAACTGTCGTCTCGTAATATCCTAGTCCCCTTATCTTTGAATGAAGGCTAGGAAACGAAAGGGTGTATACTATTTTTATCATGTTTGGGTGTTCTTCTAAATTAAGGCAATAAAGACTTAATTGCTTGGTTCCTTTTTATGACAAACACTGTTCCCCTTTTCAAAATCTTTTCTTTTTCATTGTTTACTGTTATAATGATATCGCGGATTATTGAAAATGACCTAGAAAAAAAATTAACTGATGATTTCATCAAAAGAATTTACACTTAAATACTAGACTACACAAGTACATGTACGTATGTGTTCTCGTATTTTCCAAAAGCACGAAAGGAACTCTAAATAGTCGTACATTTAGAAAATAAATTTTAAAAAAATTCCTTGCAATACAAGACATCGGTACTGTAATTTTTTTTCATGCTGCATGATTATCAAACCATTTGAAAAATTAAAATTCGAAATCTTTTTGACTTTCACATTATTTTATCCATGTTGTTAGATAATCTAAGTTTTTAAAATAAAATAATTTTGACGAAGGACGTAAACTGCATGACAAATTTTGATCGTCTATCATTTCATTCTTAGCAAATATATTTGGAAAAAAGACTTTATTAATTCAGGGAATAGAATTTCTTTTTAAAAAAAAACAAAATTAGAATAACCAGAAGAATTTACTTAACAGAAGAAGTTATAAATATTCACAAAAGAACCAGGAATCATGAACAATGATAATTTTCAAGCAATGAAATATCAATGACACTTTTAAGCATGTGAAATGTAATGATAAGAATGTGAAGTGTTAGTATGGCTGATAGTATTGTTTGGGGTCGAAATTGTATCAGATACAGAATGATGTATTATCTCTTTTTTGCATATCGTTTCCTTTTCATGATCGATTCAGATAATACAATCTATTTTACTGGAAATATGGTCAGATATAATTTCAAAGTCATCAAAACCATAAGGCTTGCAATATTTAAAATTATTAACAATAAATAATTTGATTGCATCTAATTTGATACTTAGTTAACGGGAGATAACTCGAAAATATATTCCAAATATTGCTTTTTTGCAATTGCAGATTCACTACAGTAAAAATAAATTTGGTTTAACATAAAAGTTTTCTAAAACTGATATTACAATTATCATTGAATTGTCAATGAATGGTAGAAATGATGTCACATTATAATAAACTGTTTGTGTATTCATATTAAGGAGAATGTTTAAACAAAAAAATAAACTTTCGTAAGGAAAAACCTGCAACACTCTACTGTGACGGCAACCTGACAATTTAACTGAGTGTAAGATTGAAATGAAGGTTTTAACATTTCTATCTTCATCTCTTTAAGGACCATATACAATTATCACAGGCATAATTATAGGATTGATGCCCCAAATCGATTGAGGGTCAATAAGAAAAAAAATCTATCTTTCTCTATTCTGAAGTAAAAAGAAAAAGAAAGATTACATGCACAGAAGTATGTACTGGCCCCAGCTTTTCATTTTAATTGAATTTTAGAGGAACTGGGGTTTCATTCTTCAACTGTAAATCATCGCCCGTAAGTAGTGGCAAGTAGTGGTGTCTTCATATAAAGCAGATTTGTTTTAAAATATATATACAAATGGAGAAGAAACATGTTATCTTCAAAACGACATTTAGATATGTCGTGGACGTATTATTATGTAATGGTTTGGGCCGTGGTAATCGTTGTGGATAACTCAGTCGCTAGAGCACCTGATTAGTGATTCAGGGGTCTTGAGCTCGATTCCCAGTTCGGCCCCACATTTCCTCCTTTCCTGATAGAGATTTGGTGCTGTGATCACCCATGAACTTGCAAGTGAGAGCCCTACTAGGGCTGAATAAGATCTTTTGGCTTCGAGGGCAGACCATTTAAGGTAGAACTTACATCGGAAAAGTCTTTGTCACAAGATTTTCAAACTTTTTAAAATGATAAATTAGCACTCGCTTATCAATCTGTTAATGTAGTATAGCCTATGAAACTTGGAACAGTAATTACATAATGTCACTACATATTGTCAGTCATTTTTAGGGGTATTTGTCATGAAGAGAATAAAATAATTCACAAAAACACTTCTTTAAACATCGTCGATTATAGACATTATTAACTGAACAGTATTAAGCATTATTATTCAAGAATAAATTCTTTTTTTTATTAGATTGAAATAAAAGATATGTCCATATTTAGAAAAATATAGGAAAATGAACTGTATTTTAAGACAATTTTCCACCCTCAATTTGTAAATATGTTTCAGAAGTCTTTGTCATGATGTTTTCAATCTTTAATATACTAAAGAAAATACCCAAATGATTACAAAAAGTAATTAAAATATATACCTTTCGCCCCAAACTAAAGAGAGATAGGACTTCTCTTGACCTTTTTACACTTACACTCGATTTCATAATTAAATGACTGTTTGGGGTTTCTTTCAGATTTCATTGTGAATAATTATCAAAAATTGTATTTTTTTTATCAAAAAAGATTATATTTGAGAGAAAAATCAAACACCAACAAGTAAAAATAAGCATTAACAATTAACGAATAATTATGAAAAGGAATGCACATTATTTCATAATAGACATCACAAAATTAGCACACAATCCTCGACACACCATCTAAATTTTGAAAACGATCTACTTTCTTTCAAGGCATTTCAACATCAATGGTGCTAGTCATCAAATTATACGTCATCAGTTTGAATTAGCAATCATTCATGTAGTTTCGCAGGGGAAGTCTCAAAGTTTGGTTAAAACGAAATTTGTATGAGATAAACAGAACTTCTTTAATTGTGTGATATGATATTGGCTTTATCCAACTCGTTGAAATGATGTATATTTGCTCGGCAATCCTCGCGAATATATACACCATTTCAACTCGTTGGATAAAGCCAATATCAAATAACACAATATAGACATCCTCTATTCAATACATGTATAAAGATTTTTGGCCTGATTTTCATGAATATGAAAATAATTATTTTCTTTTCTAAAATTTTCATTGAAGCTGTTAAGTATGGAAAAAACTACCAAAAAATTAATTATGACGTCATAATGGATCTAGCAAACGCTAAACACGTTCACTAGTTATAATGTCATACGACGTAAGTTCTACGTTAAGGAGGAAGGAATGTGATAGTTTAGGCCATAGATATTGACCTGGTCATAGAATCAACTTTAGGGTAAACTGTATGGCTGTACCAATTATATCCACCTGGATAACTCAGTCGGTAAAATATTTGACTATTGATGCAGGGACACTGGTTCGCCTCCGGACCAGCATTACATTTTCTCCTTTCCTGTAACAATCAATCAGTAGAAATTTTCATTCATATATGTCAAAACGATATATCTTAGTCTTTGACGTCTTTTATGTGTTTGGATATTTTACTAGAAATGTGCGTTAAAGGTAGTGTAACACTAATGTAATGTTCGGTAGACGCTTTTTGTTTTTAACGTTTTACCTTTTTATGTTTTGGATTAGTTTGATATGTTGGATAACATTTAAAACTGAGAACCATTATACTGAAATTGGTTTCAATATAACTTTGCAACATAATGATTTTACCATATTCATCTCCAAGTCAAATTTGAGTAGGACCTTTGCAAAATGTAAGAAATTGTAAACATTACTTATTAAATAATCAATTTCACTGTTTCTCAGCAATGATTCTTTTTTCTATTTTATTTTATAGTGAATCATTCCAAAATTCTTCACTCATGTAATATAGTAGCTACATGTATATTCTGTAAAGAGTTTCACATTTTGTCCTTAACTCAGCACTCAAAGCCATTGACCTGTGAGGGTTCTTTATCGTGCCAATGTCTGTCTTGATGCATGGCCTCCGTTCTTAAAGCTGAACACGACTCGTAAATAGGCATACGACATTTTCGATATGATTATATACGATACACTAGGGTATTAACACAAGGGTATACCTTTCGCATTCGTTACACCTGACCTGTGCAACTGTTGTAAGTATCTTTTTTATCTTACTTTCCTGCATTGGAAGAAGAACACAACTATTTTCGCTTCGCTACTGAGTATTGTATAGCATATATCCATGTACACTGTCGACAATTCATTACACTGAACAGTGACCAAGTGACCGTCTCTATTTATAGGGGCCTGCAGATATAGCAAGAATTTCAACAAATATGGCGGACAAATTCTTTGTACGAATCGTGTTCAGCACTAAGCTTTCATCTTAAAGACCTACATTTCACTTCCCATGGCTACCTATTGCACCCCGTTATTAGCAGACAATTTTTTTGTATTCATTTGAAAATGAATTTGATCAATCTCTTCAAACACATGCTGCATATCGGTAACGGTAGCCTAGTGGTAGAGAGTTCGAGAGGGAGGCCCAGGTTCGATTCTCGTTCGCGGCGCTGCGTCATATCATACCTAAGACCTAAACATAGGTAGTGACTGTTCCTTCGCCAAGCGCTCGGCACCATAGGTGAAAGTAAGGGGTCTTTCGGATATGACCTTAAAACGTACGTCCCGAGTCACGGTAGGCGTTGGCACGGTAAAGAACCCTCAAGGCTCAATGGCCCTGAGTGTCGAGTATAGGTCTAAATTTTAAGCCCTTCACAGGCATACGGTGACGTCTCCATATGAGTGAAAAATTCTCTAGAGGGACGTTAAACAATTTTCAATTAATCAATAAATCAAACACATGTTGTTGCCTTCAATACAACATTTAGACATAATGATGACGTATTACCAATTAACAATAACTATCCTCATTCTTATGTCGACACGTTATATCCCGATGATCTTAATATTAAAGATACCAAAGGATCTGGGACATCTGTTTCATATTTGGATCTTTTACTAGAAGAAGACAGTAATGATTATCGAAGACCGAAGCTTTTTAATAAACGTGATGACTTTTTTTAACTTTTCAATCATCAGCTTTTTTTTACTGATGCAGAAATATACATGTACTTTTGTCACCTGTATACGGAGTTTATATCTCTTAGTCATTTCGATACGGAGGAGCATACCAAATATATACACAATTTCTAAAACGATGCAAGTTTTCGAAAGACGAGTTGATGAAGCAAGAATGTGAGCAATCTCTTTTAAAATCATTATTTTGTAAGTCCTATGGTCAATTGTATGACCTCATCAGCAAATATAACTTATCATTAAGACAAATGCTGACTCATTTCTTTCATAATGATTGTTAGGCCATCATTTATATAATTACATGTTCACAATGAGTTGTCCAATGATTTTTCCCGTTATTTCCCGATCATGACAAGTGCACGGCGAGAGTGACCGATCGGCTAGGGATGCGCACTTCTCCATCTCCGATCCCACCACTTACGTTTTGGAGGTTATTGTCTCCTCCACTCCTATTTTGAATTGTTTAAAGGATTTTGAACTCGAATACTGTTCGTTATCTTCACATATTTCTTTCTAAGCGCCAAGTGTTTGGGAAGGAACAGTTGCTGCCTATTTGTATTATCTACTTACATCAGTCACAGCCACCTCATGACCCTCAAGTCAAAGAACGAGCGCTCTTCTGACTGAACCACTGTGTCGGGGGTCAGTCGTCGTCGTAAACCATGACCAAAATGTACGACCCTCTCCCATTCTGGTCGAGGTTGAACGAAGAGAAAATTCTTCGTAGCTCATTAAAATATTGACAAATGTGAGTGAAGAAAAGTCAGATAATGAATTTTATGGCGCCTTTTCAATATTCAGTCGCAGTATACGAAATATTTCTTGTATACTGTTGATGTCAATTGTTGATTTCAATTGCAATGGAAACAAAACTTCCTACTGACTAAATATGACGTCACCATAGAAGGGCGTAAATATTCAAGAATGCGACACTTTTTTGTGATGAAGCAACCATGGGTAGAAGAGAGCTATATGCGGTCCCCGGATCGGTGTTTGAGACGCTGGAGATCAGCAAGATGTCTTTTGTTTGCTTGTTTGATGTTGCAAGATGCGTTCAAAGATCGATTCAATTCATGACAAAACAAGATAAAGTTCACTTTTTTAAAAAAGGTGATTATTATACACAACAACAACAACAATAAAAATGGTTTTAAAAATATATATCTATTTATACAGACGCCCGGGAGATGAAGAACTTTACATGAGCACCGATGGTTTAATGTATGTACATTTTTTATAAGACAACATATGTAACAGAAAGCCAATCCATTTTTCATAGTCACACACTTGACTGTGTCTGAAAAAGAGAAGAAAACACTTCATATATTTTTAACAATATATGTTGGCTTAGGCAAAAATTACATTATTTTTTATTCTAATGCATGCTCAATATAATTTTTTAAGACTGTACTTTTATTATAGATTTTTTTATCAACCATTACTTGTTATCATCTTTTTTAACTTTACTTCAGTTTATTTAATGATTACCAAAGACAGACATTATATTTTGTGGAGACATAAAATAAAAAAAAAAGTTTGTTATTACTATTTGATAATTGGCTTCGATTTCTTGTTAAAATCTTTGATTTTGGTTACATGGAGTATTTTTTGTCTGGTATATATATTTCAGTTAAAACATTACAATTTACACATTTCCATAGTCGCCAATCAATTAAATTAAAGAATTGTTACATGTATATGTAAAATGTTTCAAACAAATAAATTGCAACAATGACCAATGTCAGTTAATTTATTTTCTGGTCAATTTTATAGCCAAAAAAAGTACAATTTTTGCTGTAGGAGTAAGATTTTTTTTCTATTCTTCACCTCCTAATGTTATTGTACCTGAACATATAAGCTATGTGGATGCCATTTAAAATCCTACAATATTAGAGGCTCTTAATTCTCTAATGACTACCTTGTTACATTTAACATGTTAGATTGTTTATGTGTTTTTGTCTTCAGTTATCTTTTCATCATCATTTCTTACCTTGCTCAGTTGAGTCTTTTACTTTTTAACTGAAAAAAAGTAAAAGAAGATTTAATAAGACCCTCGATATCATTTTTTATTTGTTTTTAGTACTTCATTATATTTCCCCTTTCTTAATAAGTGCATGTTGTTGTTTTTTTTATGTATTTGATATAGAAAATTATCACAGAAAATGTTTAAATTATAATGAGGCAAACACATCATGAATAAAGAAATCAAGATAATTATTCAAATATAAGTGCAATACAAATTAAGGCGGCTTGTAAAAAGTGAAACAAAGATTATTTAAAATTTCAAGCTTAATTATCTTTTACTCTGATTTCGAAAGACAAATCCGAAGTCAATTATAACTATGAAATTTCTATTTCAAAAGATTCACATATCTTTTATATTAGCAAATAATATCATTTCTATCACCAGGTAAAGAAAGAAGTTGTTAGAACAATGCCAGTGTTTCAAATATAGAAAAAGATCGAGTGAAAAAAGTGAGGATTCAGTTTCTTGTAGTGAACTATGTGAAATAAACAAAGGGTATATAGCGATGTTAATTGAAATAAATTGATATATGCAATTTTATAGCATTTTGTAAGATCTGTAGAGCTGACATAAAATACGAACATTTTACAAATGTAAGTATTCATTTCTTTGCTCTTACATTCATTCTTACATTAAAAATCAAGTAAAGCGTTGCGTTGCAGGTGTAAAGATAAATATAATGTTTACATTGCACCGTGCATGGTTTATACTTTCCTTAACCATGTATGTGCAAGTCTCACGATTTCTTTTGTATTGAACAAAGTGACCCTTAGCATAAATACGAAAAGCAAAGGTGCAATATATGATAAAGCAGGTTGTTTTAAAGTCCCTTACAATAATCACCGTCGTTATCCCCTGTAAATAAAAGGAAATCGTAGATTTAAGTTTTCATTTTGTCATCTGAGTGATTGTTACTCCTGTTGCAGTGTGACGAATTTAAAGTGGCATCTACATGATTTCTCGTTTTGAGGTAAAGTGTGATTTAATTCAGAAAAAAATGTTATTTTGTTAACACACGGTACATCAATTGTTAGATAGTTGTTAATAATTCTATGGTAATTTTGGCGGAACCAATTTCAACAAGGACAGAATATTGACGTTCAAGAAAGGAGATATTCTTTCCTAAATTTCATTAAACAGTAAATAAATATCTTGTAATCCTTTTAAGACATGCTTTTGTCCAGTAGCTTCGAAATAGTCAATATCCTGAAATACTTGATAGTAGCCATGATGCCGCAATGAGGATCACTAATCAAATGCATTGTTATCAAAATGTATAAAAACATGGTAAAGATTGGAAATGCCATCTTTTCTGTTTCTTTTTTTTTTCAAAACGTGAGCTTTTTGCGTTAAAAAATGCTTATACCAAAAAAAAATCTGTAATTCAGCAAGAGAATAAATCAAGACGGACAAAGAAACAGGGTATTAATAAAGGAGGATAGAAATCGGTTTCAGTGTACATACAAAGAAGAGAGTATTTTTTAGATTTTCTACAGGAAAAGTGTGCTAAAATACTACAGAAACCTATGAGTTACAAAGGGTATCATAAATCTCCTACAACAACCCAAGTCTACATTTTCCTACTTATTCTCACCAATTCATTTTATGCATAATGGAATTGAGGGATCTTATGCATAATCAAAATTATTCATTGAATATCCTGCAGCTGGACCTCCTATTGCTTGGACGGGTTGAACGGCAAAGGGGGCGGGGCCTGACATAATGGCGGGGCCACCGAATCCTCCTTTAGGATCAGCGTAAATTCCAGGGGCACCTCCAATAAGACCCCCACCAATAGAGGCCATTGGGCCACCTGCAATTCCAGCTCCTCCTCCTCCTATGAAACCTCCACCTATGGAGGCCACAGGTCCACCTGCAGCAATTCCAGCCCCGGCTCCTACAAAGCCACCTCCAATAGAAGCTACTGGACCACCTGCATGAAATCCAGGTCCAGCTCCTATTAAGGCCACGGGGCCACCTGCGTGAATTCCAGCCCCTCCTGCTATGAAGCCTCCTCCAATGGCACCTCCTGGGCCACCGCCAACTACGCCAGCCCCACCCCCAATGAATGCCCCTCCTCCACTACCTTTTGAGTCTGTTATGTATTTTTCATGAAGTTATTAAATAGCACAAAATTCGTGTATTTATCAAATATATCTGTTTCTAACTTTTTATTTCAATGAGTAGTTTCAATACGTGATTTAAATTTTGAGGTCCTAAAATATATCTATCACATTTTCGGTACTCTAAAATGCATATAATTAAATAAAAATTCGCTCTTATAAAAAACTTTTCCAAAATTCAATAATTTTTTCTTGTATAGGGTCAATGGAATGAAATCAGACTTTATACTTTTTAGTTTATTACGAGGCACTATGCCAACAAACAGAAATATTTCTGCATCAAATTTTCCAAGAACTGTCCCAATGTTTGAATAAAAAAGATATTCTCATCTCAAGATTGCAAGCACTAGAATTTGATTTCAAAAGAATTTGAAAAAAGGGTAGTTATTTGCAAATGTTTGCGAGGCTGACAACTCACCATAGCCACCATGGGCCTTAGCCACAGGGACGTGGATCTTCTTCCTGTCAATAACTGGGAACTCAACACCAACTGTCTTTACATTGGCAACTAGAAGAGAATTAACAAAGACATATAAGCTTAAAAAGAATAAAAGAACATGGAGCCAAATGTCGCAATATTGTAATCCATACCACCTCGGATGTGTAACAGTTTCAAAAAATATACCTGGCACAGGCTCTGAAAAATTAAAAAAAGACAAGAATTAGATACTTAAATTGAAACCTTATCCAAGGAAATTTAATATTATCAGATGTTTACGCCTTTATCCAATAGATATCTACTAGTATATTTTCAGATCATTAGTTGTGATTGCACATTAAATGACATCATTATAAGGAATAACTTCGTTATAAGTGTGTTCAGGTTAACTGTGTTGCACTGTACCTTTCTTGACACTGTGGATATGTTTGAAGATATCGACTGGGATCTTCTTAACGACCAGTCTTGGTTGTGGTACGTTCTTGAATACTGTAAGAAATAGAAGAAAAAAAAATTGATCTAGAGTATACAGTAAAACCTTGGTCATCCGGACACATTGGCCTGTCTAACAAATGTTGAGGGGAATAACTGAATAGGAATAAAACCTAGAGTACAGTCGGCTGTTGGAAATCTGAACACTTTACGGTTTTAACAAAACTTATATGGAACAGAATTTGCATCTAATTTCTGCCATTAAAAAGTAATAGATCTGATGCACTATTTCATTTGGAAAAATCTGCTTGTTATGTGAAATATGTGTAAACGTGGGAATAAAATATTATGGGAAAGTAAGAACGTATCAAATTAAACCCATGATTTTTTTTTATAATCTTTGATCAACAAAGTAACGTTTTTTTACAGAAAAAAATATTAAGGGACGATATATCTTATCTCTTGAATTAACTTTAGATGTGAGAATGTACTGATATTTTTATTTATAAAGAAACTAAAGACGTCCACTCACCATGTTCAGTGATTGGCACTGGGACGGGCTGTTTCTCTGGAATAAAAAGTTAATTGTGTTAAAATGCATCATATGTTCATTACCATAATTATTATCATTAAATTTGCACTTTAAAAATACAATTGGTTTATTATTTTTAAGGATATATATTACTGTGCTAGATAAAAAAAAACGGAACGTTTATTTATAAAACAAAGTTTAAAAAAGGCTGAAAATTGATTGTTATTTTAAAATTATTTTATATGTCGTCAGGTAAATTTAAGTTCTTTTTATCTTACGCATTGCTTGTCATACTCACTAATTGTGACTCTTTCCTCGAACACTGGTTTGGGTCTGAATACTGAAAAAAATTAAAATTAAATAATGATAGTTAACCCAAAAATAAGACTTTTCATTAGAAAAGGACAGCTTTCTAAATTTAAATAAGTTATATGATTACAATTTTTACGTGAATGTTATTCCCAATCATATATTGTGCAAATATCCTTACTTTTATTTTCTTTAAAAACGGTCTTCTTCTTGACAACAATCTTAGGGTACGGCTGATCAACATGTACTGGTTTGACGACTGAAAAGGAAAGTAAAGAATGAAAGTCAAAGTACGATTTTAAATCGAAAGCAAAATGTAGAAATTAAGTTATAAGTGTCAATAGTGAAAAGAAAATATGTAACAGTTTATATATATATATATAGATACATCCATTGAAATATATTCACCTGTTCTGACTCTGTGAATTGGTGTTGGCACATCGACTGAAAAGAAGGGAAACAATCAGCCTTCATTAAACATTAAAATGTCCTTCTGTGATTTTTTTTAAAAATAGTTCTGAGAAGGAGATGTAAATTAGATACCGTGTCATCTCTTGTTAAAAGGGTTGCATATTGTTGATCTTGCAGCTTCAATTATCTTGGCAAAACTAGAAAATGGTGTGAAATAAATCAATATTCAAATTTACCTGTTTTGTGTACATCAAACTTCTTCACAACTTCAACTGGCTTGATAACTGAAAGAGGTAAAAATTGCGAATAAATATTTCAGCTCTTTTTCTGTGCTTTTTGGTATATCTCAATTATCGTTCTTGAGTCGTCCCTGCATCAGATTTAGCAAACATTATTAGAATTTGCGGGTCAGTTTTTCTTCTCTTGAATAGAAAGGCATTAGACTATATATAGTTACGAAATTATTTGTCTTTTTTGGCATGAAAATAGATCTGCATAATCAACTTTTTAATTACATTCTAAAGTCGATATTCTGAACTCGATGGATATATCCGAGGATTTGGGATATTGAGGTTAAATACATACATGTGGAAAAAGATAAGCTGAAACTTGATTCTTATTTCAAAGGATTCGAGATTTTAGTGTTTGAGATGCTGAACTCCTGCTGAATTATTTGATTTATTTAACAATAAGTAAATTGTACTCACTTGTGTGCTTCCTGATGAATGGCTTGTCATAAATGTCTGAAATTGAAACAACATTCAAGCTTATTTTTCTTGTAACAGGTGGTTGTATGTGTTTGTGATTGTGTGTGTTCGGGGGCCATTTTCCGGTTTTCATCTATGTAATCTATAGTGGTTTAATGTACTCACATTTCTGTACATGTACTCTGGTCTTTCTGATAATTTTAGGTCCTGGAAGAGAAGAATAAATATTTGCAATGAAGATGATAAAAAAGAAAAAAAAAGTAATTTAAATGTGTTATTTCACATTATTACATGCAACAACCAATGGGGCACTTGTAAGCATTACAGACTTCTTTTCATATCATATATGTTATATTCTTTGGGGAGGGGTATCATACGATTATCTATTTCCTGCAACTGAATCATTTGCAATTTATTTCTTCGTTGCATACATTTTCCCCAGACATCATGTTAATTTTATTTTTTCCACTAGGGAACACATTTGAATTCTGAAACTTCCCCTTACAGAGGTTTCTGCGTGGTCCCGCAACTTCATCATACTTACTTGTGACAATTCTTGGCACTTCGTTGCGGATGACCTTGACCTCTTTTTGGACGATCGGAACTTGATGGATGAGAGGAACTGCAAGGCAGATATTTTTTTTCATTTATCTGATTAAATTATATATATCGATAATTTATGCAGAATCTTTTAGAATTTTGATAAAAAATTAAAACAGGGGTACAATCTTATTTTGATAGAGTGTAAAAAATGCATTTAATAATATTACTTTTTTCTTTTTATAAAAACCACCAAGTGTGTATTCAGTGTTTTATAAATTTAAATACTTTTGAATGAAAAACAAGCTTCTTAATATAGATTCCTTTCAATTTTACTTCGGTTTGGGTATATGTTTAATGACGTCATCACTTACCATGCCTGTGCACGTCGTGTGCTACCTCATGTACAGCCTGCTTAGCATGCGCTGAAAAAAAATGACAGCATATGATAATGCGATCGCAATCTAAGATATTACAGGGAATGCGTAACTAAATTACAATGTAAAATGAAAAAAATGCATTACATTTCGTTTGATTAATTTGTAGTAAAACAGGTTAATACTTACGTACAACATGCACGGATGGCTCTGAAAACGGAGAAAAGGACAAAATATTACACTTTCATTGTAAATCCATTATTTTGTTTAGCTACATAAATATGTAATAAATATTTTATCAAACTAGTTTAAGGAAGCAATTTAAATGAACATGACGAAGTCTGCATAAATACCTATATCATTGAAAGTTTATTGAATCACTTTAGAATTAGATAAGGGGCATAACTACACATTCCGAAAGTACTTTTGGTAGGAAAAATTGAAATTTGCTTCTTAGATTAATTTACAGGTAAGGGGGTATGTAATTTGAAATTGGTGCGATTTTATTCGCAAAGTAACTTTTTCCGATGCCTGGTAATTTGTATGAAATTGATCTAGAACGTACATTTCAAATTGAATAAGATTTTGTATATCTATTTTTTGTAATCTTTGAAATCAACAGTCTTCTTCCATTTAAAAAAAATGGGTCAATGATGATAACTTTCATAATTAATGTATCCTATATAGACCTTATATATAAAAAATTCAACAGACCTGTGTCCTAATTACGGATCGTAATGACTTGATATATATTTATACGCAGTCACGATGCGCCAGGAACATAAAATACATATAAACCTGACTAGGCATGCTTTAGTTACCGCATTTATTATATATTCTGTTAATTGGCGATAGAAATAACGCACATGTCCGAGTTACCTCCCGTAGCTCTATTACTATAAGTATGATTTCTATCCAAGCCAAATAATGATGGTTCATAAAGTACGATTTTCCTATATTACTATACGTAAATTTATAAAACTTTTTTGATAAGAAATACTAATTGCAAATGTAAATATTTACTGACGACCGCGTTTAGCAGTAAAATCATTTTTTTTCTCAATTTGAAAAGCTACATTTTACCCACTCTCTAGAGATAAAGATCATTTTAATGATATTGACTGTCTAACATTAATTAGCAAACAGTTAAAAGAACAAAACCACATAAAATATACTAGTAGGATATAATAATTTGATCGTTAAACAAAACGACTTTTTGATATTAAAGCAATTTTCAGGCCCGTGGAAAACGCCCCTGAATGAATGTATAAAATTCATTAAAATGCATGCCCCCCTCCTTCTCCAATATTTTTAAAATAAATGTACCAGAATGTATCAGAATATCAAACTGAACCCTATCCCGTGTCTCATGAAATGGAATTTTTGAGTTCGATGAATTTTTTTTTTTTGTTTGTTTTTTTTTGTTTTTGTTTTTTTTTTTTTTTTTTTGTTTGCTTGTTTTTTTTCAAATTTCTTTTTTCTATTTGCATGACTTACATGTGCATGGAAAAAGCCATTTATTTTAGCCTATTCTGCAATGTGTAATTTTTTTATGTAGACTCCTCCCGAATGTAAAAGAAATGTTAAACTTAACCCCATTCAGTGCCCCCACAAAATTGAATTTGAGAGTTTGAACAATTTTTTTTTTTTTATTTTCCCATTATTTGCATGATTTGCATGTAAGATTTTGTAATGAGACTAAACCTCACATTTTTTTTCTAACCCTAGCCTTCCCGTTTCTCTACTATGATTATTTGAACAGCTGCTAAGGGCCTGAATATCTTTGACGAGGTTACATAAGTAAAAGAAGTGTAGAATACTGTGAGATTTTGTTAGGGAATCTACTCCCCCCCCGCCTCTTTTATCTAAACCGCTACTATAATTCAGACGTTCATCAAAACAACTTCTTGATACTTAAGCAAATTTCATACCCATAGATCGTGTTCCATTTTTTTAGTGTATTTTTAAGTGTAGTTTGGATATGTAAACTTTCATTAAGACGTCCCCACTCTCTCACCTATTTTCTAATAAATGTACCAAAGTGTCAAAAAAAGGTCAAATTGAACCCCATTCAGTAGCCCCACTGAATCGAAGTTTTGAGTTTCGAACAATTGGCATTTTTTTAAATATCCCCTTCTATTTGAATGATTTGCATGTAAGATTTTGTAAGAAGACTAACCCCCTCCCCTCTCCCCTTCTCACCAACAGCTTTTCCTCTCCCTTATTTAAAACGCTGCTCTGGGTCTAAATTTCTGCTCATGACATAACATAAATGAAAGAATTATAAAATTCTTGTCATATTAATTTACTGTTAGTCTGCTTTGAGATATAATTGCTTTTAACATTTAATGATTTACACACATTGTACATCCATATCACAACAGAATAATTATATAATATTTTCTGTATGAAATTGTTAACATGACAGATTTATTCGTTCTTGGCCGCTTACACCAATGCAGACATAACGACAATCGCAAGAACAAATGGCGTCTTGTAGATAAACATGACATTTTACCATGCATCAGGTACGCTTCATTGCCCAGGGCCCCATACATCATTGAACACTGCAGCGTAATAAAATGCACAGAGGATATCAATTGATCATTACACGCTTGGCTGATTTTACTTAAATACATTAGCATAATTTTGCCTAATTGCAGGTGCCGGATCCTTTTATCAGCCTGGTTTTGTCGAGTCGTTTGTTCGTGTGAGCTCTTTGCGACACACATAAGTCAACGTGAAACCAGTCAGAAAGGATGATGAATTATTTTCATTTACCACTCTTGTTTTATTTAAATTGCAAATAATTAATCCTCAAGTGATTCATTAAGATTAACACCATAAGTTTATTTGACAATCCGTTTAATGAATTGTTTAAAAAAAAAGTAAAATGACTCTTTTAAATTAGCCAATGATATGAAAGTGTGAAAATTCACGGGTCATTTAAGATAGTTTGATCTTTGCGTGTCACTGCCGAAAACGGATCTTGATCTGACATTTTACGACAATCTTGAAAAAATACTTACCGGCAAGAGCCCCGACTGAAAATACAAAAACAAAATCATTAAGCAAATTAATTTACCATAATAAGTATTTTCTTGCAAGATCTCTTTAAGACATTTTTTTCTTTGCACAAAAAATATGACAGCGTAACTCTATTAAGAATATTAATAAATTATCTTTAATAGGATTCATTATTAGTGATAATTAATGCATAAATCTTATTTTGGTAGTGATTGATGCATAAATCATTTCTAAATTTGCCATTTCCTTATTTTCTATATCATAAGCGAAAGTCATTTTTAATAACACTTTTTTTTCTATGAGAAATTATTGAAGATCTGACTATTTCAAATTGAATTCAAATTCACTCTTCAATTTTTTTTCTTTATTCAGTTGATTTGTAAATACACTGGCGGGAAAACTTGTAAAACAATCAATTTAAAATTCAATTTTCTTTAACAATTTTTGATTTAAAAAAGCCAAATATATTTTTGTTAGCATCAATAAAGTGTCACATTTATTCATTTTCAATCACCATTTCATTTAAAAAAAATATTTTGAAAAATAATTAATTTTCAAAAAATTTAATTACATAATTAATACAGTTTTAAAACTTACCAATAAGCGATAACAATAAGGCCGCAATCATGATCAACACACGCGGGTAAGGCAATGTCTTTATGAAGCCGTACGGCGCTAACTCACAACAAATGCTATATATACGTAGCTATTAATTGTCGACAACGACCTATCCATGGACCCGAATTCTTAGTAAGTTCCTTAAAACAACGCCCATTTTTCTGTGGTTTTAAAGGCCCCGCCTTCTGCTTGATTTGCATAAACCGCACCAGTCGAAGTGTTTGCTGCTCATGAATATTCATTTCCTACCTCGAGGCCCGGTGAAGGGTGAGCAAATATATCACAGGACTGACTTGCATCACGTAGAAAAGGTTACTAAATATCCATTTAAACAAATCAAAATGCAAACCTTTTCTACTAGGTAATGGATTAAGATAAGAGAGAATATACTTTACTAAAAGGTATTTAAATTTTGAAATTTGGCATCTGTCACTGAAAAGGTGAATCGATTTGGTTGTATTTGTTAACTTTTTTCGTTCCATATTGCAAGGAAACAAGTTATGTAGTCATTATGCTATGTTTTTTAATTGCCCTGAAGATATTTTATTTCTGTGTAAAAAGGACGCTTGTCATTTTTCCTTCTCGATGGACTACTTGAAATGGTGTACTGTAAATCTAATGGTTTTCTTTATTATCAAAATACAAAAAAAAAAATATTCATATTTCTTTGATCTCAGAATTACACACGTCTCGTGTTAGTATTTATATTAAAAGCATTTTACCCTTAAAAAATCAGCCTTTTTTTACTGGCATATTAAGTAAATTTCACGTTGGTTAAAATGCAGATCTTGAAAATTCAAAAGTACAAAGTATCAATGGCATCATACTTCTAGATACACAATTTAAATGGAAATACCAATGTTTTAACAATGACACAACATCAGCTCAGAGAAAGATTTTAATTCAAATCAACGACCTATGCCCTTTAATTCCATGGTCTCTTTCAAATCTCTTAAACTTTGGCCTCTTTCACAAGTATTAAGGTAATATATTGATGTCTATGACCTATATTATCTTTCACCTTATTTAGAATGTAATCATTCAGGAAAATATGGTGCAAAGGAATTTTTATCAATTTAATGTTTTTGTGACAACAAATTACAAACTGAAATATTTTACCACAACATTAAGAATCACGCAAAGCCTTTTGTTTTTTCTTTGCAAAATTTATTATCAGAGCTTCTGCATAAATTGTATGGATCCAAAACATAGATATATTATTCCCAAATGCTTATGTTATTATGACAAAATGATAGCCAAACTTTTGTAAGTATTTTCCTATCGCTTTGAATTTTTCATTTAAGCATCTCCGACTCCCTTCATTACAAACTTCTGTTCCTGACTTTTTAGAAAAGACTTTTTTTACTTAAATGCCTATGCTTTCAATAAAGCAGCATTTTTGTTAAGTAAAAAAAAATATTTCTCAGGAAATGGCCCTATATGGTCCTGCCATACGTGACATTACTGAAGAAAGGTGTTGGTTCTATACGGTAAACTATTAACAACCTTGACCTTTATCTTTTTTTCATCTATCAGCTCAATTTTTTTCATTGTTATTAAATATCAACATCACATTTCATTTTGTTAATAATTTTGATTTACATAACATCTGGAGACATCTGGAGAAAATGATACTTTTCAAGCCCAAAAGTCCATTAAACAATACAAATTTTGGAGGAAATCAAGGGCCTCTAAAAATCAGAGTTGGGATTAGATGCCATGGAGAATTGAGCTTTCCCTGTCCAGCGCTCATATCCGCCGTGTGCTCCTTGTAGAGTTCTGAAAAAAAAAATGAAAAACCTGTCGAGTATTGAGTTTCTAAAACATTTTCTATGAAAAACGTCAGTCATCACATTATTTGATGATAGATTTTATTTACTGCTAAGGTCATTGTATCGACCATAGAACGCGCGAAATGAGGACTTTCGAAGAAAAGTAAACTATTTAATGTAAAATATATGTTACAAAAAAAAATAAATTTGCTATAATGTGTGAACGTACTTAGAAGCGGTTGTGAAGATGGAGGTAAAAACATGATAAGAATGGATGCAATTTAGGCGAGGATTTTGTGAAGGTTTTATTTTCGGGGGGTTGGGTTGGGGGTTATAATTATTTTTGTTATTATTTTACTTTCATGCAATACAGTCTAACAACACCATCAAAATTGGTTTCGTGCATATTGTCAAGGTAACTGCGAAAAATATTTATTAGTTTAAAATACTATGACAGAATTATCTTCGTTCTTCGATACTTGTGAATGAAAAAGAAACCAAAAATATTATTCAATTTTCCTGACAGGTCATCTTTTCATTTCCCATTCGGAATCTAGCAAGTCAAAACCTTATGAAAGTAATGTAGCTTTACTAATGAAACAATGCATTAAGTGATGTAACGATAATGATGTGGTACCAAAAACGACAATTAAAGTCTTGTGATGTACATTTTGTAGGTCACAAAAGTCACGTCAATTTTATTACTTATTAACGCTTGAATTAAACATAAACTTTCTGAATTTTTGTAGGGTTTTATAATTATGCAAACATTGTTGTTTTTTTGTTTTCAACGAAATAATTTAAATGCTATTTTAAAAGATATTTATTACCAGGATGCTTTATTTAAAGGTTGTTGATTGCCCTCAATTATTAATTCTAAAAGATGAAGAACAAGATTTAAAAGCTATTAAATAAAATAATAACAACGACGAAACAACTTGATTTGCTGATTGACCTGACCTTTTTACCTCCGTGTGCAAACCTATCTCAACTTTATGTGTTATAAAAATCGTAAGCGTCTATTTATTCCTTATGACTTTTGAAAGGTTTGTTGAAGGTCTCAATTCAATACGGCAGAAGAATAAGTGATGCTTATTGATATTCCGAAGAGTACACAAGGAAACGACCCTGTATTCAGTCTTGTGTATTTTTCAAAGTTAAAGGGACATAGACACAGTTTTAGCTAGAAAATTTCAATTTTTTTTTTACCATTTTTATAGATATTTATATAAGGTCTTTCTAATGATCATCAAAAATTTGAACTTTAGTTGTTGAGATACAAGAGAGATTTAGAGCTCCAAACCTTTGTTATGTAAACAGAGTCTGTGTCATGTTTTGTTTACATAGATTAATATACTAATTTATGTCGCTAAAAGCAAATAATTTCAATAAAGAAGTTAATTTCAAATACAATTTGACAGTTTCTAGTGATTCGCTGAATTTCATTTTGTTATATATTTTCTATATGTAAACAAAAACAAGGCATGGGCCTTGTTTACATTTTGAAGAATTTTACGTTTTGTATCTTGATTGTTTATTAATAAATGATGTTCATTTTTTTGCTGATCATTAGATGATGCCTTAGTTAGGAATCGTAGGCATTAAAATTGTTTTTTTAAAAATTCAGTTGAAAGTGTTTCCATGTTCTTTTAACCCTGATGAACAAATTAAACAATATGTACCTTAATGCAGTAGTATCCGTGCTATAAATTTTTAACCATTCAGCAACAGAAATGCTTTTGTGGAAAAAGAATAGGAGGGAGGTCCCTGAAGCAAATGTACACAATATATGAACAGCAAATCTATATTCTTTAAAACGTAAGTAACCCCTCACTAACCCCAACCATTCCCTAATACAAAGTACCTGCACAGCTTACAACCCTTCATCAATGAAGCCAAATTACAATATCATTAGATGTTGTATGTATAATAGAAAAAAAAATAATATCTCCACACAAGGAAAAATGCAAAGTATGAAAGAAATATGCATGGAATACAAGAAACAGAGTAAAGAACGCAGTTAAATAAGTGAGAGATAGACATAACTAGTAGATCAGCATACCGCAACAATGTTTTAACAAATGGAAAGAATGCAACAACAGATCAAAAAGAAAAAAAATATAGATTTGAGCCAATACCCAGACGTAATACACAGAAAATCTCTTGCAAAGAACAAGCACCATTTAGCAGGAATCTGAGCTGAGGTGCAGGTAAACAGATTATGTTGAAATTTTGACGATATAGTTACACCGTGCGAGGAGCGCTAATATGGCTAGCATAAAAGTTTACAATGGCAAGAGGAACAGACATAAAATAGGCGCCTTATCATACATGAAAAGGACGAAACATCATTTGCTGGGTGGCACATTTATTACATAGTATCGGAAGGAACCATTGACAGAGTATAATCACGGTACTTATTAATGTGTCAGAAAACAGTGTTATGTAAACACGTTACAGAGTAATTGCCGCATATTTCTGTTACATGAACATTCTGATATGCATGCAGAAACATATACATATTTATATGTGGTAGGAAAAGTACTCCTTTCTGCGACTTCTTCAGCCAAATCCACCTAACAAAAACTCTTTTTGATTGCATGGTTCTCTTTATATATATTTTTTTTTCGTATTTGTGTGACAGGGCTTTCCATTCTCTTCTTTTTGAAAAGTTATCCGTATAAAGTTTGTACGATATTCATTTTTATTCAAAAAATTGATAACAAAATGCAATTATTTTGAGAGAAAAAAAATTGAAAACATTTGGAGGAAAATTAATCATCATTTACTATTTTTTATTTCCCCATAATTAATGATTCTGGCAATATAGTTTTTCCCCTGTCCGTCCGTCTGTTTGCAAAAAACTTTAACCTTGCCCAAACCTCTTGAATGGGGGGGGGGGTTGGTGGGTGGGGGGGGGGGGCTATGACTTTCATATTTCAAATGTGTGTTCCAAGTGACAAGTCCTTTAATTCTAAGTACCATTAAATTAGACGTCGATACCACGACCTTTCGTTTCACTTTTACCAAACATTTTCAAGTTTTAACCATACCAATATATTTTAAATCTTTGATGCTAGGGCTCTCATATGTCACATGTGTATTTTCCCTTAGCGTTTGACCCTCTTTTTAAAAGACTTTAACCTTGACCATAACTTTCAAAACGTTAGTATTAGGGCTTTAATAATTTACAGGTTTATTTCTCGTGACGTACGTGTTTCATTAAGTCTATAGATATTTGACCTTTTGACTTTGATCTTAGATTTTGGTCCATTTGTTATTTTTTTTTTACCTTGATCATAGATTTGGAACCGTTAAAATAAGGGCTTTCAGATTTGACAGGTGTACTCCTTTTGACAATATCTTCCTTTGGATACCGACAATTTTACCCTTTAGACCTTGACCTAGGATTTTGAATCCCTTAAGCATAAAGCTAGAAGCTTTCCACTAAATTATACAAGCACTAAGTAACATTCATGAAGTACTCATTTTCCCAAATTTGATTACTTTTGTTTTCAGGAATTCTTGGTCAACAAGCTTAAAAAAAATTATTCATAACCTTGATGTCAATTTTATCTTACTTCTACTTTTTATGTAATAATATCAGGCTTCAAATTATACATGAAAAAAGTATTACATTATAACAGCTATTAAAGAAAGGTACATATATAAAATAGATTTTCATATCCAATTCGTACTGATTATGTTCGAAAGAAATAAAGTTCATTAAAGAATCCTTGAGAAAACCGAGTTGCTTGATCATTGCTGTTGTTTCCCTGTTTATATTTTAAATCTTTTCATATTAAATGTCACTTGAAAATTGCAATTAATTAATTACGTAACTTGTTAAAATTGAAAGTTTCGGGTTTTTCCTCTATATGTCGTTAATCATTTCCCCTTTTTTCTTTTGAAGATTTATTTGTCTTCTTTTTTTTAACTAAGTTAAGAAGTTAAGTAAAAGTTATTTAACCCTTGAAAATTACTGCGATCAGGCAAAAGATAAAAAAAAATAATTAGAAAAGCAATTGCAGTTGTTTCTTATAAATGTTAAAAAAGAATAAACGTTGTCGACTTATTGTTGATTTGAGACTTTCTTTAAGAGACAATGCATCCGAATGTTAAGTAGAAAATAATGAGTGCTATTAATTTTTGCTATTAATATGTTATAACGATAGACAAGTGCACACAAATACAATTTTTTATCACATGCTTATCTAATTCTATCTAACTTTTGTTTAAATTTATTTTACATTCAAAAAATGGTAACTTATCATCGCACCTTTGGCATGAGGTACTGCTAATTGCATGTTATCAATGTTAACACAGATAGTTTTTTATGACAAAATCTGAATATGCATCTGTTTCATTTCCTTCTTCCTTCTCTTGTTTGATAATATATAGACTTTCATTTAATTGATTTATTTGTAGAATTTTTTCCGAGATTAGAAAAAAGTACTATCTGGACATGAATAAGTACATGCATAAAAATTCTTTTGCTATATTGCTTCTATAAATATGTATTGTAATAAAACAGCTTTGAAAAAAAATAATTTCAATCGGTTAAAACAGTCATTTGACTGAAAGAAAAAAAATACCTAGAATAAATGAATATAGATATTTTTAACAAGATTTATATAGCGTCAATACTAAACTAATTTATCATATTTCAGTAAATTTCCTCTCCTTTGCCTATACATTTCAAGAAATAAAAGAAGGTATTTATTTCTTGACTATTTGTATCTATAATTAAATATTTATTCTAACGGATACTACATAATATGTTTGTATATTTTATAGAAGTAAAAAATATGTATATGTGAAAGACAAAGACAATTTACATTTTCATACTTTGCATAGTACGTAAATGCCCAAAGCTAATTACTACGAGGGTTGTTCGAAAAGTTCGTGGACAACTGTTGTATCTTTTTAATTTAACGTCATATGTTATCCAAATTTGGTAGAAATATTTTAACAATAAATCCAAATGATTTGTATTTCAATCTTACAAAATATCACGATTCATTTAAAACTTATCCAGATTTTAAAAATGGAAAATCGGATTGCAGAGCAGGTCAAAATTAAGTACGTTACAGATAATACACTATATAATGTCTGTAGTCATATTCTCTGTAAAATGGAGTAAAAACGAAAAACAACCTAAAATTCAAATTAAGAATTGTTACATTGATTTGTATACAAAACTATGGCTTTATAATTTGCTTTGTTGATAAGAAATCAAATTGAGATGATACGTAGTCCTTATTGAATACGACAAAATAGACGACGTTTTAGAACGTCATGGAGCAGCAGATAACGATGCAATTTTGTGATTTACTCAGAAAAACCCCGAATAAACTCTAAAAATGTTGGAGGAATCAAGAAAATATGTCACAAGCGAGTTGTGCATGTATGTACAAATAATACAGGTAGTATTTGAGTGACAGAGGCTCTGTATCGGATTAGGACAATCTGTGAAGGTACGGATTAAGAGTAAAAAATCTAAACAAAGACTGTAAAAAGTTGGAACTTCAAGGAAAGACATAGGCGCTTCAGAGTTGCGTATCCTGTGAAAGCAGACTAATAAAATAAATTAAAACCTTAAAAAAGGAAATTATACAACGAGAGCAAAAAAAGTAAGTGGGCATTAAATTATACTGTGTGAAATGTATAGGGGTAGTATTTTTTAAAGAAATTCTTGACGTATGTTTTGACGTTATATTGCCGTCAAGAGTGCTCCGCGGGTACAAAACATGCTG
This sequence comes from Saccostrea cuccullata, assembly GCF_032062105.1. NCBI lineage: Eukaryota > Metazoa > Mollusca > Bivalvia > Ostreida > Ostreidae > Saccostrea > Saccostrea cuccullata. The sequence continues at coordinate 91,352 of NW_026926389.1, forward strand.
ATTTTAAAATGAAGTAAATTGATTTCTGTTAGATCGAATGGAATGAAACTTCACACATCAACAAAACAAATATTTTTACATATTATATTGTGCTCATTTGAAATATCTAGTGAGTAATATAACGAAGATTGACATCGTCCACGAACTTCTCGAACAACTCTCGTATATTGTTGACTTTCAGCAGACTAATTTCTTGAGTTTTAATTCAACTTCTAACAACGAAATCCAACAAGTTTCATGTACCGAGTCATAATCTTAAAAACAATATATTACGCATGTCAAATGATTGCTACACGTCTTTTACATCGGCAATTTGATTGGCGGGCAGAAGATGCTCTGTTCTTTGTGGCACCTGGTCCCACATGTAATATTCGTGTTAACCTTGTTTCCAATGTTTTTAATTGAACTTTTGAGCTTGAATTCTGTTTGTTAATTCCATACCGTAAGTAAATGTTAGAACAAACTTGTGTGGTGAAGACAAATATCCAGAATAAGACGGAAATGCTATTAGGAAATGTGAACGTATTCTCCTTTGTCTTCAGGGAATTTATCTAAAATTTATACAGTTTAATTAATGCTGTTGTATCTAGCCATTCATGCATGATTCATTATTAGTCTTGTTTGTCCTTTTCAATTGCATTTTGATCAAATTCAGATTAAAATTTTTATTACATTTTTACAGTGATATATTGTAATTTATTCATTGAACTGAAAAGGTTGATATTCTGTCACTGTGTAAAAGGATATCAAAATGATATCCTTTTACAGTGTGACAAATCTCAGAAGTGCGGTTAAAAAATTGACCTTATTAACATTAAGAGAGGGTGTTATTAAGATTTTTTCTTGACCTGATATAAAATACATAGAAGCAAATGATAGAGAAGAGTAAATGAACCGAATAGAACTGCCAAATTTAACCCCAACATATCCAAATATATTAGTAAAATCCAAGCTTACAATTTTTCCACCGTACTTACATGTATCTTTGACGTCTTTTTTTTTTGGTGGAAATTCTATATTTTTAAAGTCGGTTTAATTCGTTGCACTAACTTGAACAGAGGCAAAGGAAAAATCAAAGAAAATGTAATGAAATGAAAATTACTTTTATTTCTAAATAATGTTCCTATGTCATTCATTTGTTATGTTGATATAATACACGAAGAAAGGCGATTACATTTGCAGTTGGAAAATTTGAAAAAGACTCATGCTCATTTTCAATAAAAATAATAAAACATTGCATTCGTCTATATAAAGCATAATGCATAATAAAGACAAAGCTACATCAGAGAATAGTCATCATTTATGAAAGTCATAAATGATGACAAATTTTCTGATGTAGCTTTGTCTTTATTATGCACACTTTATATAGGAATGATTTTTTCGCAGAACTTTTCAAGTGAAAATGAGGATAGCTCTTTTTCATTCCAACTATAATTTAATCGCCTTTCTTCGTGTATTATATCAGCATAACAAATAAATGACATAGAAACCTTATTTAGAAATAAAAGTAATTTTTCTGTTGATTACATTTTCTGTGATTTTTCCTTTGCTTCTGTCTTTTTGTAATGCAAACATGGGCTACATGACTTCATAGTTTAATGGTTGATTTCAATAAGAAAATATAATTTAGCAGAAAAAGTATATGGTACATTATAAACTTGTGTTTTTTTTTTCCTGTGCATTTTGAATACTCAATTTTCAATGACCCACTGTGAAAAAAAAATGGAAATAAATACTTGGTCTGACATAAGGAATATGGAATGTAGTACCATTGCACTATTTGAGTCAAGTGGAAAGCAATAAGTATCTGAATTGCTTATAAAATAGGACGAACAACCTTCACGTGCTGAAAACGAATTGTTGTTATGTGGTATGCCAATCGGTATCGTGATGATATACTAAAAGCATTGTCATTTGTAATGTAGTGAATTCATAATAAAGGATCCTTAAACTCTCTACAGTTTTATTGATTATTTTATGTACTGTAATTTATATCCGGAAACTCAATATGTTTTTGTTTAAAATCTGCACACGCTTATATTTGAGGGCACTTTCTGTAACAACTTTTTTAAAAAAAACATACATTTTTAATAAAATCTGACGAGTTGTGAAAAGTAAAGTGAAACGCTTCATCACACTTAGACTAAGGGCTATTTTTTTTTAAATTTTTTTAAATTTTATATAAGTTTTCGCTTAGGAATTTTATATTAACGCGATGATTCGTTTCTCACTATGCTACTTTCAAAACATCCATCAAAGGATCGGCAGTTATTGCGGCCGAAAATAATGTCCCGTTTATTACTTTTTAAAGAATATGATTCTCACAATACTATCAAGTGATCAACCAAGGAAAATGCACTTAATGCACTATGAGTGATATTTCCTGAAACTGTTAAAATCCCAATAAACCATGGTAGTTCTTTCATTGGTACCAGTGTTTTGGAATAAGAAACCTGTAAGTTTTAACGGATTCCCTGTTGTACACTTGCTTGAAGCATGTTATTTAGTGTTACCCTTCAGATGCACAATGCTTACACATTGAAGAAGGGTTTACAATAAGTGTTAATCAACAGTCTTATTTGTAAGTTTATTAAGGTAACGCAAGTTGAACAAGCATAACTGTGTCCTTAATCTTGCAAAACACACTCTTATCGCGTTAGTCTGTATTTTTTTCCCAAATTCAAATGATACTTAAATATATTGCCATTTTATAAATGTTTGATTTTGCAAAGCAAAAATATTCAATTTTGATGTTGTTATGAAATTTCCTTTTGCTAAATGATTTAACCACTAAAAAATAAGAGCTGAGGCACACGTTAAATGTTTTGAGATTAGTACTATGATTTTTAGCTGTGTTTATTTATAAGAAATCATAACTTGAATAGCTTAATGGATTCTGGAATTCAGAGATCGATTTCCAAAACAAATTTTAACTTATGAATCAATCTACTGTCCCCTGTTTTTTGAAAGCGAGTGAATGTTAAATCTCATTCGTTTGTCAGTCTGTCAGTCTGCCAGAAAACGTTAACATCGGTCATAACTTTGAATAAGAAAAGATAAAGCGTAATTATTTCACATTTACAATACCTGTGACAAGACCTTTTGAAATATGATATGATTTTTTTTAACCCTTTGACTTTGAACTCCTTGTTTAATCTATGTTTAATCTAATTCACTTTTTTAAAAATAATTAACCTAGGTGGTGATATGAATGACCTATGATAAGGCGTTCATACGTGACACAATAAGCTATACAAATAATGATATCTACCAACAAAGACCCCAAAAGTGGAGGACCACAAGTCTGTTATTTGCTTGATATGGGTCTTTCTAATATTCAATCCTTCTAGAAACCTTTGTAACAGATGAAAATCTAATTTGTTTTTGTAGCTATGTATTCCTTTAAATTTCTTTACAATTAAAATCGAATATTACATATATATTTTTGAAGAAACGTTAAAATTTTAATTTTGTAGGGAAATGCTTCTAAGTAGATCAAATTTCCAAAGAATAATGATATATAAATTAGTTAAAAAATTATTTTTCTTTACTGCAGTAAATTTAGGAATAGATTTGAGATCACATTCACAGGTATAGTCTGTTTACATATAAATAGAAAACTTTTCATACGGTGTTCAGTAATTGTTTTGCATTTCCGTTAAATAATTTATAAATAATAAATAATATTTACTCTATTATGAACAAATGAAGATGTGTCCTGTACACTTTATGGAAGTGTGTTAAAGTGTTTCCATAGTAATAAAGAAAATCGAGATCGTATGCACTAAACAATATAAAGAGATAAGAATAATGCTTGCGAAGGAATTAAATCAGGAAACCATTCCTTGATCTATCATGTCGCTCCTTTTACGTCTTACGATATTGAGTTGTTTTATTTGTTTGGTGAATGGAACACGTTTGAATTTCGATGGTGACGAAAGAAATGTTGGTGATATCATCCAAAATCTTGTCAACAGACTTGAGGAACACGAACAGAGAATCCGAGTTCTCGAGACCAAGGATGAAGCCCAGCAACAAGAAATAAATGAACTCAAATCTGTGATTAGAAGAAAAGACTCGTATTTGCGTAGACTTAAGACGTGGATCTCAACAAGAAAAAATGACTTAAAAACTTTGAAAGGGGTTATTGTGAATGAAGAACGAAGGAAACCTGCGAAGGACAGTGTTAAAGATAATAAGAGTGAAAGTAATTTGGTAGGACAACAATCTGCGAGTATTAAGGAAATTCCAAGACAAGTACAACTTCCAAAGAGACTGATCAATAGTCAGCAAAATGGTATGTTAATCATAATACTACATTTATTTACCAAAAAATCATATTACATTTTTAATCTATATGACATGATCAGAAAACAAACATTCAATGTCAGTAATTAATTATATTTCAGTTGAAGTTGTTGCTTTCTATGCCTACATGAGTCACAACGAAATATCAAACAGTCCTCATCATATACTGGTCTTTGATCACGTGATAACAAACTCAAGAGGGTCATATAATCCTTATATCGGAGTTTTCACAGCACCAGAGCATGGTTTTTATGTCTTCAGCTGGACTGTTGCATGCACTTCTGGGAGCTACGCATATACTGAAATCATAAAGAATTCCGATAGCGTTGGTCAAATTATTGTCAATAGTCTTGCAAACATCCTTGATCAGACGTCCACAGGAATGGTTACGACGGAACTGAATGTTAATGATGTTGTACACATTCAGACACACAAGAAATCTGGAGCTAAAGGGACAATTATTAGTTCAGATTCCATGCGCACTTCCTTCACTGGATGGAAACTATGATAACATACTGCAGTAAAGATGCTGTTTTGAAAAAAAAAACAACAACTTATTACAACTAAATTTTACCTAAAATAGATAGAGATAATGGGAGATTTAAGTTCTTGGGAGTGAACAATTTAGAATGTGTTTCTGGGTCTAAATGCTACAAACAAGCGTTTTATAGTTTGTAATTAAATGCAGTATAACTTTTGTTCCATAAATATTAAAGAGCTGATACTTAGATATATATATTAGGTGTCTCTATTCTTAATGTACTATAAGGGTCAATGTAATACTTACAGGTAAAGGTCAATATTCTGCTGTCATCTACTAAATCTTTTAAAATTTTTGTCATTGAAATAATGTTTACATCATATTTTACTCAAAGAGGTAAAGCCACGAACCATCATATTTGGCCCTGTGTTTTTCACAAAAATCGAGTTTCTATTCATGGCTGGTATTATACGTTAATTATTAGAGGACAGCATACTTCTTTTCCTTCCGTAACTCATTTTTAAAAATAACGCGCTTTTAGGCACGTGCGATTGTTTGAAGATGCGACGGTTTCATAAAAACGTTTAAAAATGCCGATTTTTCGACAGATTTTCCCTAAATTAAGTGTGGCCACAGTCAAGAATATCTTTCATACTTACCATATGTATAAATATTGCTGATACGAATCTACACGCTTAATATAATCGTTGTTCATACGTGTGGCCAATATGAAATATGCCTTTACATTTAAATTCTGATGTCGCAAAGATTCGACAGTTTTGTTTAACATTCGGTAATATTTAGTTTATATAACAGTAGTTGTATAAAAATTACATACAATATATTTTAAAAATAGTCAGTAGTTCGTTTGAAACAAAATTTGTGGAGAGGCATGATCTTCGATTTATATTATCTGAATTCAAAACTCAAAAAACATGTTACATTTCTCTTCGTCAGTCTTTGAACATGACGTTAAAAGTAATACAAATACGTCATTGTGACATCATAAAGACTGTAATCATTTTAAATGGTAATTTATTTTTTTTTCAAGATGTGAGATGAATCACTTAAACTTTACTCAATATCATTAAATTACATATATTAACAGAGGTCTATTTCTATTATCTCCAATTTCACCCCCTTTCAATCGTCTGTTTTCGTTTTAAAGCTGTACACTATCTTCGTTATAATTAACAAATGAAAAAATGGACCACCCCCTTTTTCTGGATCCATATCACTCTGAAAACATGGTATATCATAATCACGTCTGCCCTTCGTCATACAATCAAAATAATATTATGCTAGCTTGCTGCTAAAATATTAATAAAAAAGAAATAATGTACGATTTTGAAGGATTTAAACATCAATTGTCTGCAATTCCACGAAACAAAATCTTGAACTTGGATGAGTATATGTCAATATTTCAAGTTCCTTATAATATTACGAGAGGTGTTACATATAATAGCCGCAATTTATATCGATCTATTTTACTTCTAAACAAAATCTATCATATTCTGCTTGTGTATTCCTCTCGAATTGTGATGCCTTCAGAAGAATTATACTTTAAAGTTTTAATTCTTTCTTGAGAAGAAGTTAAAAGAGCTTCATTTTTATACCAAATATATGTACATCGCATAAATACAACACATCAAAAGTTAGCCTGCACCGGTGATTCATTGTTTACATGTTGTGAATGGTGGAGCGGATCAAAATCCTTTTGCGATATTAATTTTATTAACGTGTCTAGTACAATACATGTATGTAATCTCAAACTGGTCCACATATATCAAAATCGAATTCATACGTGCATGTATTCAACAAGCCAGTTAATCCATTTTCTGAAGCTCTCGACAAAAAAATAATGATATCTGTATATACGTATCATAGTAATAAATTATATAAATACTATAGCTTCAATTGTACTAGTAAAGGAACCGATCTGGAATAAAATTCTGTTATTTTTTTTAGTTAAAACTATTGGGCAAAAGGATTTGGACACAGATAAAATATGCGAATGATCAAATATGCGAATGAAATTCTTTCATTATTATCAATATTCAGACCTACGACAAAAGTTAGTGTCAAAAACGTAAGTTTTTACACGTGGTAAAAAAATCTGCGTTGACACTCGCCGTCGATCAGCAACGTCACGTCTTTATGACGTTATTTCTCTGTTTTAGTGAAAATGTCAGAAGGACTCTTTTCTCATGGACACTATTATAGGGGGGGGGGGGGTTCATTTATAAATACAAACATAAATCAACAGGGTAGGGTAATTTACTTTCCTTATTCTATAATTGTAAAAATATCCCCGGCTGATCAGCAACATTGATTTTGTAATTGTTGCATGGTCGAAAGCGTTCCATATCACAACAGCGGGGGTGATCTTTAATCTTCTTTATTGTTAAAAAAATATAATATAGATCTTAAACTGCATAACATATAACTTGCCTTGATCTACACTTGAACGGACTTGCATATTCCAGTTTTTCATCAAAAGGGGTATCAAACATTATATAAAATGACAGCAGTTATTTATTACATGGGGTGTACCAGAATATCAGAATTATCTCGTGCATGTAATTTCGTTGCCTTCATAGATGATAATTTTAAAATAATCTAGCTTGGTATTTAGGATGTGTTATTTTCACATTTTTCTCTCTATCCCAAAGATGATAGCGATTTGATTGGAATTTGTTGAATTGGTAAATTATAAACATTATCTCCTTTGTCTGTGTACCCGGTATTCATCCATGCTCGGATCTAAATGAAGAGACTGGGATTTTCGGAGTTTTAAATACCTATACTAAACTAAGTTAAAGTGACTTTGGATCCCTCCTTGATGACACTGAAACCCTGGAATCTGTGTCGAGTTTGTATAAAAAGTCATGGTTTTATTTGTATGGGAAACACAATCATCATCGCAAACCACGACCACAATGCCCATACTTTTCCATTCTGGGGGAAGAACTGTATGCGGACTCCAGACCGTGTCTTGAGAAGATGGGGGAAACAATCCGAAACACGAGAAAGGATTTTATGTGGATTTATTTTGTTTATTTGGGGGGTTTGCTGTTAATTTGTTTTGTTTGTTTGCTTTTTTTTTTTTTGCATGAGAAGAGATTTCTGGCTTGTATATTTTTTTGACTGTAAAAAAAATTCTGGATCTGCGCCTGTTCATCTGTTGGCGTTTAAAGAGGTTTAGATAAAGTGGTTATAGATTTGGTGATTAATTTACAGTTTATCCAAACAAGTGCCGTCAAATGTCTTTAACTATGAATCTCGAATGAATTTCCAGTATGCATAACAATGTAAACTACCCTAGATCTTCTACCGAAGGGATAACACTTGACGATAAAAACGTGTGAAGGTATATCGGTAAAATTATATCCTTTTATATGTATAGCAAGTCCAAGGGATTATTTTAAACAAAATGTCCATAAAATTAAGCATGATACGCAACAAATACATGTATATATAAATGATAATGTTAATTACACATGACCCTTGTGTTTTGAATAATCGCACAAGTTGCAACGGCTATTAAAACAGCCTTCTGTTGCCTATACTATTATTTCACCCCCCACCCCCCCCCCAAAAAAAAAATGAACACTTAACATTCACTTTTTCGTGACTTAACGGATTTATCAATACTGTGGATGCAGGTAATATTTACACCGTGAATAATTTTCCCCTATTTTCTTTTAATGTATCATTTTAAAAAGTTGTTTTTGATTAAAACAGGACAATATAACACTATTTGACACTTTCTTAGTCAAAGCAAAAACTAGCTAGCTACATGACATTGTATTTATCTCATGATTGAAAACTTCTTAACGGTCCTATGATAAAATTCTTAGGTAGGGTTTATTTTAGCAGATCCCGCTTCCAATAATGGAGAATTACCTTCATTGAAATTACGTTAACGTCTTTCCGATACAATATACATGTGTATATATAACGTCAAAAGTCATGACGTTATACATGTAGATTTTACTTAAAACAATACCATTTTCAAACGACTATAAAAAGAAAACTGGAAAAGATATCACTAAAAAATAAACTGTGTTATAACCCACAAAGTCTAACCTATCACAGATTAAAATATCATTTCTTTTGGGGACAGGGCATATTTTGGCACTTCGTGGCTGTAGCTCTTTAATAGCATCAAGATAGCTTACTGAATTGAAGTAAAAAGGTTTTTCGTAATAAACAGCACCACACAAGTTTGCAATAGATCAATCAATAATTTTACAAAGGACTCATTCTCAAGTGGAATGTCTGCTTTTACAATCTTTTGACGGTGGTCTAATAAGCCAAATTTCAAACTATGTGAACAAAAAATCTGCGGTTGAATTTCTTTTATTTTATATATAAAAAGGGAATTTGTACTCTACAACAAAATATCAAAGTTTCAGAAAAAAATAATTTGGGGGGGGGGGGGGAATTTGGCCTATCTATTATGTTCTTCCTTAAGGAAATCATTGAAGGTCATTCAAAGTACAGAGTGTGGGAGTGGGAGAAAGAGGAGCGCTAGATGTAGATTATAACCTGATACATAAAAAAGAATTATATTGATTATCTAACAAACAATTTTCTCTTAGTAGAATCTACATTGACGTCACTCTTACGTTTGGTCGTCCATCTATTATTTTCCACAAAAAGAGAATTGAAAATTATATTGTAAACGGAATTTATTTTCTTTTTTCATCTTGCTGTACCTTTGTTAAGGAAGGAACTTAGAACATTTTACAAAGCTTTTTTCAACACATAAAGAAAATAAATGTAAAACTGATTAGAAGCGAACCAGGTTCCTTCATCTTAGTAGTCGGCTACTTATCTCACTGTGCTATCGAATCTGTTGAATGACATTGATTTAAAAAAAAAAAAAACTTCAATACAATCTCTCTCTCTCTCTCTCTCTCTCTCTCTCTCTCTCTCTCTCTCTCTCTGAGTATATATTTATATATTAAATAGTACTGCTTATTTGTTTTGTACATTTACAGTGTACCTAAAATGAAAATATTATAATTTATTAACAAATAATAAATACAAGCATATAAAAACGAGGATTTTACTCGGTTTAATATACTCGTAGCGCTACACTACTTGCACACTGAAGTAGTAGGCCTCGGTCCCTGCGAGGCCTCGGCTCCATTACGTTTTAGGAATAGACTTTTAGATTTACCCTTACGTGGAAAACGTGCAATTCAAAGAAGCAAAGGGTTTTATCGAAGAAGCTGATTTAAAAAATAAACGCAGAAATAACTTTTAAAGTAATTGAATTGTTTGAAAACATTGTTATTGGAACTGTGCAATATGATATAATTAATCTATCATTTTATTTTCTCCCGGTTTTGTAAAAGTGAGTCGACATTAAATTTCATTCGTTTATCTGCCTGTCAGTCCGACAGAAAAAAAAAATTAAAATCGGTCAGAAGTTTGAATGAAAAAAGATAGAGCGTACTTATTTTGTATGTACAAAACCAATTGCATGACCTTTCCAAATATATGATTTTTCATTCCGTGTCTCTGAACTAAACGTTTAACCTATTTTTGAATAACTAACTTTAACAAAAGCTCTTCGATAATATATGATAAGGAGTTCATATTTGATACACTATGCCATAAATAATGACGTAATAACTACAAAGACACCTTAAGTCGAGGACCACAATTCCTTGTGTTTGTTTGTTAAGGCTCCTATAATATTCTATCCTTACAGAAACTGTTGTAGCGAAAGAAAACTTAGGGGTATAAACGTTAAATATCAATAGTAATTTGTAATTTATGAACTTGAATATTATGATTCCAATTCCTGTCGCCGTTGTTTTAGTTTTGTAGCCAGTTCTTTTGTAGTCCTTTCAAATTTCTTTATCAGTCAAGTCGAGGATTTCATTTATATTTTTTAAAGAAAGGTTAAAATAGTGATTTTTATGTAATTACTTCACATTTGATCAAATTTTAAAGATTAATTATAAAAAAAATAAGCTTAAATATCATTTCTCTATACTGTAGGAAATTTAGGAATAGATATTAGGACCAATTAACAGGTGTATTTTATTTACATATTTTTATATAACTAGATATTTTTTTTATTTATTTGTACATGTACAGTAATTGTTTTATATTGTCTGTTAAATAATTTAAACATGTAAATAATATTAACTGTTTTGAACAAATGTAGATATATGTCCTGTAAATTTTATGATTGTGTATTAAACATGTTTGTATAGTTAGAAGTTAAAGTGCGTGAGAAACAAAATTAAGTGATAAGAATAATGATTGCGAAGGAATAATATAAGGTGACCATTCCTTGACCGAACATGTTGTTCCTTTTACGTCTAATCATATTGTGTTGTTTTATTTGTTTGTTGAGTGGTTTGAAATTTGATGGTGACGACAAAAATGTTGGTGATATCATCCGAAATCTTGCTAAAAGACTTGAGGAACACGAACAGAGGATCCGAGACCTCGAGACCAAGGATAAAACCCAACAACGGGAAATAAATGAACTCAAAACTGTGATCAGAAGAAAAGACTCGTATTTGCGTAGACTTATGTCGATAATTTCGAAAAGGAAAATTGGCGGACAAACTTCAAGTGGAGCTATTTTGAAAGAAAAAGGAAGAAATCGCATCCATGATGATACAAAGGATCATATGGCCGAAAATAAATTGGTAGGACAACCTTCTTCGAGTTTTAAGGAAAATCCAAGTGAAGTACAGCTTCCCAAAAGACTGATCAGTGCTCATAATTCTGGTATGTATATCTTCATTGTATAATTTTTTACATAAACTCATATCAATACAGTGTATATGTTTACCATCTGAAGGTTATGGCCAGCAGACAAACAGTTTATTTGTGTAATTCAAGACTTGTTTTATCTTTGATATAATTATCAATCATAAAGTAAAGCTTCTGTATTCTGTTACAGTTGGAATTGTCTCATTTTATGCCTACATGAGCCACTATGAGTTAGCAAATGGTCCAGGTCATAATCTCGTCTTTGATCACGTGGTAACTAACACTGGATCGTCATATAATCCGCTAACTGGATTTTTCACAGCACCAGAACAGGGTTATTATGTCTTCAGCTGGTCTGTTGGATGCCATTCTACAAGCTACGTATATACTGAAATCATGAAGAATTCCGATAGCGTTGGCCAAATTGTTACCAATAGTATTAATGACATTGGTAACCAGCTGTCCACAGGATTGGTTATACTGGAACTGAATGCTAACGATGATGTGCACATACAGACACACGCGACACAGGGAGCTAAAGGGACAATTCTTAGTACAAATTTCATGCGAACATCCTTTAGTGGATGGAAACTATAATTTCAAAAATGCAGTAAAGTCAATGTTTTGAAAACCTGTTAGAATTAAATTCCAACTGCAACCGGTGGAAGCATTTGAAAATGTAATGAATGTTATTATACTTCATGCAAGGTTCAGAGGGAGAGAGAGAAAGAAATATGCTAAAATCGTTATTTTTATCAAATCTGAGAATCTGCTTGATCAGGAGTTCCTAATGTAATGACACCTTGTATCCTGATAAATAACAAAGAAATATATATATAGGGATCCTTTTGCTTATCAAACAAACAATTCTCTGTCAGTATTTTTGGTCGGCTATACTTAAGCAATATGGAGATTTGAAAGCTGTATAAACGTTGTCTAAAACGAAGTAAATTGTTGACTTAACAATAACTTTGTCAGCAAATACAATTCATCAGTATGCCAAATGCTGACTGGCGTTTTTCACAGCTATTGTTAAGTCATTATACATGTATTGACACAGAATTGACGACATTTTTTCCGTTATTACCCAATCATGACAAAAAATACACAGCTGGTGTGACTAGTCGGATGGGGATGCTCAATCAACAATGGCATCTGATTATTCTACTTCTGATTTTGTGTAGTCCGTGTTTGCTCTGCTCCAAATTTATATTGCTCGATGGGTTTTTGAGCTTGAATACTGTTCGTTTTCTCAATATATATCATTTATACATCATGAAGCTGTAAATGTACAATTAGGATATACTCAAGCTTTCAATGTAAAAAAAAGAATTGTTTAAATGTAAATATATATCTGTAGATATTTCCATACAATATTTGTACTTATACATCATTTAGTTCAACGTTTAATATGAGAAAAGACAATGTGTAAGTATGAGGAGATAACGAAAAATAATCAAGCTCAAAAGTCAATATAATATTACAAAATAGGAACTGAGCAATAATATGCACAGCTCTCCAAAATATCAGAGATGTGATCAGGAGTAAACATTTACTGCAGACCGGTAACACCAACACCAAAGTTTTTCAAAGTGTCAAAGTTTTCGATAAAGTTTTTCAAAGTGTCAAAGTTTTCGTCAAGGTTTTTCAAAGTGTGTCAAAGTTTTTGCCAAAGTTTTTCAAAGTGTCAAAGTTTTCGCCAAGGTTTTTCAAAGTGTCAAAGTTTTCGTCAAAGTTTTTCAAAGTGTCAAAGTTTTCGCCAAAGTTTTTCAAAGTGTTAAAGTTATCACTATAGTAAATCAAAGTTTTCAAAGTGTCAAAGTTATAACTATGATTAACTATAGTTTACTATAGTATATTTTGTCAGGGTATAATCGGTTTGAAAAAAAAGTCAGGATTTAACCAAATGAAAAAAAAGACTGATGACAGATAAAAAAAAAAACAAGAGGCACGTGCATCGTACAGTTGGCATTATAAATGATAATGGTTTAGTTTTAACTCATATGCTTGGTAAATGTGCGAAAAGTAGATGTCCATATATATATTTTGCGATTTAAACCCCAGTCACATTTCCAAAACGACCAACGACCGACGGGTTTCGAAGCAAAAATGGGATTCTTCGGGTGATAGTCGTCAGTTCATCGGCCGTTGTCTTGGCCGATTTTGACCTCTTTTTTTGTCGGCCGACCAATTTTGTGTCCATCGGTCCAAGTTATAATTTTTTATGCGTCGCTGCCGATTCCTTCAATTAAAGTTATCCGTCGACCAACCTTTGATCATCGTCCGACCATCTGCGGTCAGTTTATTAAATCGGTCGTCCGTCGTTGGACAATAAAGGTGTTTAAAATTTTGACCGACGCTTAAAATCAAACTGTAGCTCAGAGCTCGATGATCGGACGACGATTGGCCGACTTGTGAATATTTAACCTAGTAAGGATACACAACACAAACAAAATTTTGATGCATGGATTGATATAAACTTTTGGAACGGAAATTACATGAATAATTAATCCGTAAGATATAAAGAAATCTTAAGTATTCTTTGCTGCTTAGATATGCACCATTTGTCGTTTTAATGCAATTCCGTACAAAATTTTGCACACATTTTCAACATTGAGTTACAATTTTATAAGATTCTGCCACTTTGCCTTGCAAACATTACTCACGTAACCTATCTGAATATAGATCTATGAAAAAATATTGCTGAATTCTGAAGAAAAACGATTTTTCGTGTTATTTATCTAAGTCATCGGTGTCCCTAGGAATTAATGTGACTGCTCAGTGTCGCCCAATATATATATCTTTCAGCCGATGCAATCTGCTTAAATGTGACCTAGGCATTAGAGGCTTAAAGGTGCTATTGTTTAGCTTAATTACGTGTATTTCTGATACAATTACAAAAACAGTTATACTGTGAATTAATTAATTGATGTACGTGATTGAAAAAAAATATCAGTGATGATATCAACAGATATAAAATTATTTATGACCAAAAAAATAGTAAAACATATGTAGATATCATATTTAATATCAGATTCAAAATATATAGTAGATATTATTTTTATATAAATCGATGTTTCTTCGGTTTTTATATTTGCTCTAATGAAAAAAATGTCACCAACCGATAAACACTGAATACAGCTACAAAATACATAAATGAGTAAAAATATATAGTTGAATATCTCATCAAGATTTATATATATATTTAACTTACAGAGTATGTTTTAAGAATGAAAAGATTATGTAGGTCAGGACAGATTAGACGGTGTAATATTCTGTAAATGGCTGCCCTAAGGTCAAGTTAGTACAGCTAATACAGGTCAATGCCATTAAATTATCTCTTCTGCAGGTCAATAGAAGATAGTACGTTTACAAGGTATCATTTGTCATTGGCATTGTTTAGTGCGTTACATACAAATATCAGTCTGAATTTGCATACGAAATTTGTAGGGTTTATAGTATGTAATTTTTTTTTCTTTTTATTCATAATTAGAATTTCAAAGATACTCCTCAAGTTTGGTATTTTTTCTGAAGTGGGTATTTAAGAATAAATTTACTTTAATAAGCCTGTGATATTATCAGACATATTTCAATGAAGATATTTTTTTTAGTTTTAATATATACTAAACTTATATATACACATTTAATACACATATACCTCATTTCTGGAGGTAAAAAGAATAATTAAAAGAGTCATATTTATTCTACAAATTTTATTTTTGAAATAACTTAACATTATTCATCAAATTTCAAGTAAGAATTTTTAAAAAAAATCAACAAAACCATGTAAAAATATGTATTTGAAAATATTTCATATAAAAAAAGCAGGTTTACTTGAACAAAACTATATGTATAACTGCGTAGATATTTATAGTGCGAAAAAATGATTGAAACAATTAAATGCTTTGTTTACCTAGACGAATACAGCATTAGATAAAAGTACATCTGACGGGTTACTAATTACCTACGGATGATAACCATATACCTAAATTCACTTTCTTTTGAATGAAGCATGCGATTTTTTTTTTTCCTTTTCTAAAAATTCTTCTTGCTTTCTGTCTTGTATAGTGAACGACACTTTCATATGTTACATTCAAAGGAAGTAACAACACTACGTTTTGGATACTAGTGTGAAAGGCATGTAGATAAGAGACGGGCCTTTCAAGCAACGTGTATAGTTGCCGTATTTTATCAAAATTTAATACCTTCTCTAAAACAGTACATTTTATATTTAAAACTTTTAAGAGAGAATTTGTATTTGATAAGTGTAAAATATCGTGTGTTTTTTTAATAATGAAGGCTTTTATTATATGGCTTTCCTAATTTGTATCTTCCTTTTTTGCTACAGTATGTATATATTATGCAAAAACAATTTTTGCATCAATCAGTAATTTTTTACTAAATATTAAGGTAGACCTTTTTTCCGGTTCAAATATTAGATAAATAGTGTGCAAAGGTTCCTGAAAAGGTAATAAATCATATCGTTATATTTCAAACCCGAAACACGAGGAAATCTGACAAGGAAATCCTGTTCACAAAAATTAAGAAAATACGGTTCGGTCATCGATTCAAATAAAGAACAAAATATTTTACGGAGATATCGATAGTCCACTGCTTCACAGTATTCAATTTGATTTTCAAAATGAAAATCAACAACGTCAGTAAAACAAGATTTATCTAAAATCTACTATTATGGTCGAAACAATGTCCATGTCACAATGCTGGCTGACGTATTTTAATACTTATTGTTATACCATTATTAATTAACACACTTAATTTTCAAAACTTTTTTCCCGCTCATGACAAAGAGCACTAAATGAGTTTGACTGGCCAACAGGGAATATTCACTTCTCCATATCACCTAATCCAACTTCTGATCTTTAATGCTCCGAGCTGAATTCGCTTCTGATTCGTATTAATTGAAAGAACATTTAAGCTTGAATACCGTTCTTTATCTCTGAATATTTTACTATCAAGTGTCCCAAATTTTACATCCGGCCCGAAATTTCCTGATTTCTTTCCAAGAACAGTAAGCCTCACTTGCCTGTCACAATGTGTTTTGTGCAATATTTGATGTGGCAAGCATACAGGTAAATTACTACTTAAATATGTTTTTTCTGTATTAAATCATGTGCAAAGATTTTTTTAACCAGGAGTCTAATAAATAATAAAAGGGGAAATAACTAAAATCGGACTTTATGTTAAAAAAGAGTTTATTGGAATCTGGTACCCCGATGATTTGAATTTGAATACATTTTCATTTAAGGATTGTAGCATTTCATGTTTTTTTTTTTTCGCAAAATGATCTTCATTTCTCAACATAATGTTAAAGGTGCATGGACACAGATTTGAAGTTAATATGTTCTGTATAATATCTCGACCTATTCCAATTTCCGCTTTGTTCGCGACGAGGTCTGAATCGCGGAAAATAAAACAGCGTAGATTTAATACAAAGTTTTCTTCTTGTAATAGAATTATTTCTTAATGCTTGTATCGTAGAGGGTAGAAATATAGCGGGATCAGAGGACAAGCGCAAGATTTAGGTATAATATATTACTTATTGACAAGCTAGCTAATTATATGGGTCACGTTCCTTGCGAGAAGGTTTTAAACTAATTAGACTAACTGATCTGCTAGTCAGTTTGAAACAGTAAATGACCTATGATTGTTTAAATCTTAAAAAACAATATCTGTAGATTTGAGAGCTAGTAGGCAACACAGGTGTGCAATCAGCTGAGCGGGTCTTCCGAAATTGACGAGGTGAAGGGAGATGACACCCGTAAGAAGTAACTCAAGCTTAATGACTTTACATTTTACATCCAATCCTTTCATAGGCTTAAACAGTTGTTAATAATATAACCACTGGGACTTTGAAATAGTGAAAATTTGATTCGCGTAAATTTAATGTAGTGGTTTAGGTTCCAATTCGCGGTAAAAAACCTGATATGCGGTATTTTAATAGCATTTTGCACAAAAATATATCAAAAATTTTATTTCATCTTAAAGTTATTGACACTTCAAAATTTTGGATGGGTTTCAATAACTTTTAGATGAAAGAAGATTTTTGATATATTTTTGTGTGAAATACTATTAAAATATGTAAGTCGTGATATTATACAGAAAATAAAAACTTCAAATCTGTGTCCATGCATCTCTAAAAGATAATCCATGCATATTATTTGCTGTAATTGATACACCGGTAAGTTATAAGGAGACGACACCAAGAGGTTGAACATCTTTCTCCTTCAATGTTATTTTTCAGCGATTCTTCGTAATAATAAAATTTACCTCATCAAAAAATTTAAATACATTTAATATATCTAAAGCATGTAATTCAAAAAATTTCATAAAAATGTTATCCTAATTTAATTTTATATAATTCATCTATATCTTATCTCTTGGTAAAATATGTACCACTGTCTCGATGCTTATTAATTCAACACAGAGTACATTTATTTTGTACAAATAAAATTGTGATGCATTTTTTTCCCTCTCATTAAAATAATGGTTTTTTGTGTATAAATGAACACATAGGCCTTATAATTGATCGTAAAAGTATTTGTTTGTTCATAATAGATTTCAGAATGTCTTCGAGAAGCATATTAAATACTTCCTGAATTCACACAATTTAAGCTGCAAGTATAAGAACGATTATTCATCTTCCTCGATCCATAGATAATACATCACAATAATTGCAGATTTCTTTTGTAGTAAGATTGATTGATTGAATGTTGTTAAACGTCCCTATCGAGAATTTCCACTCATATTGAGATGCCAACAATTGCCGGTGAAGAGCTATATTTTTTTTCCTTTAGTCAGCACTCAGGGCACCTGAATTAAGAAGAATCGATTAAAACTAAATTAATTTTTAATTTAAAACAACAATGACGTAAACTTTGGTTTTAAAATTTTCGCCTATTTCAGTATGGACATGTATCAGGTGCCTCTGACTTATCCATAAAAGAATCATATTTCAGCAATTTTACATTGTTTCATTACATAAGTATTTTTTGTATTATGCAAAATTTAATTTTTTGAATTATGTAATGATTGATTGAAAACGACATTTTTTTTTAAAATACTGAGTCTATAAGTAATGAATTTAAAATATTTTTTTTAATGTACTAGAAAAAATTTAAAGGTTTCACAATCCGTTTCTTTATAACCACCTTTCAGCACTTAAAGGCACATAAATAATTATTATTTCTCTGATGTGTCAATTACTAGCAGTCATGATCGCTAGGGACATGGATATTTTATTTTTTAAGCCTAAGGTGTCATACAGTGCAAAAAAGAGGGAAAAAAGATAACAAAAATTGATCAATAAATAAAAAACTTGTAGAAAATAAAGAACACCGACCCCCGGAAATTCAAAAGATGAGGTCTAGTGCTTAGTAGGAGCAAACCCCATTCTGAATTGTCACACACTTTATGATTTTCCATTAATTAATGTACAGCAAAACTCCGTTATAACGAAGTCACTGGGACCTATGAAATTACTTCGCTATATCTGTAATTCGTAATAAACGTATAAAAGTATAAGAAATTAATAAAACTCATATAGCTGGGGATCCGAGATGACTTCGCTATATCCGTAAATTCGCAATATCCGTGTTCGTACTAAACGAGTTTTGCTGTATCGAAAATTGATGAGACTTCTAAAGAAATATATACAATTTGGAAAATTGTAAGCTAGTTTAAAACTGTATACAACTCCTTTGCTGATTTGCTTCAAACATTTTCGTAAATAAAATTAAGTCATCACGTTGTCATTACGAGCAGATTGAAAAAACAAGGTTAGCTAGAATTTCAGTACGTTGCTCCTACATAGAATTCACTGTTGTTCCTATGCAAATACCTCCATAAACAAAATAATGCCAATGCGTTTCACGACATCTTAAGACATAATTAAAGAAGAATAAAACATCGTCATGTCTTTAACCCCAGTTTTTCATCAAATATGTTTTTGTAGGAAAGCACAGGCATAAATATTGTCTTTTCAAAGAATTCATGAATGTTGTGTTCAATTGGTGGCTGTTACATGAAAAACCACCAGAATAATGCAGGTGTAAATTTCACAGCTGTTAATTTAGATTACCGGGAACTAACACCGATCAAAAAACTGAAATAGACAGCGCCCTTGTGATGTCATTAAAGGAAATTAAGGTTCCTGCCATAACTGATTAGAAGATATATATAACTCTAACATAGAGACGTTTTAAGCACTCTTTCCTGTAACAAGGTTTTATCGACACATGACACATGTTTTGTTATATAATTAAAATTAATGAAAAAGCAATTAAAATAGAGCGCTGACGTGTTTGACACTAGAACTCCTTTTTCATTCTTTATTATAGTTTTAGTGGCGGTTTCACGGTCCATATGGATGGGTTGATAGGAAAATTAAATTAATTGACCTGACAATCGCTGTCATTCGTTTATACGGAAAATCATTAAACCATTGATAGATAAAGGATTTTTGATTCAGATTGATACAATTGCTTATAGGTGCCTTTTTTCCACATTTTCTGACATGGACCATAAAAGTACAAGTGAACTCGTAAATTTACTTACTTTGTCACTGGTTATCTGCAAAATTATTTTGTTGAAAAAAACACCATGTGGTGTCCAGGTCTTCGAATAATCTATAGGAATGCCTTTGGGTACTAATTGCGCCCCGTCATAGCAGAGCTACTTTTGTTTGAGACAGATTTGTCCAAAATCTTATACGTGAAACGAAAAAAAAAAAACAGTTACTGTGGCCTTCAGCTCGACACAGGTATATTGAAGACGTATTTTTAATTAATAATGGTTATTTCCATACTTACGTCCATACGATATATCCTGATAAGCTGAAGATAGAAAATACTACGGATCTGACACGTCTGTTTCAGAAGTGGGATAAAGTGCCATGGAGAAATGAGTATCCCCTGCCGACCGGTCACACTCGCCGCGTGCTCATTGTCATGACCGGAATATAACGGAAAAATTCGTCTTCAAAACGTTATTTCAATATAATTCATGTACTAATTTGACTGATGTAACAAACTACATAACTCAAAATTCTACCCATTAATAGGTTTTATTAGAGATCCAAGAAAAAATACTATCAACACCATATAATCCCTGCAAGGCTTACTTAGAACAAGGTTGTTGAAGCCTCTGTAACTTTGATTTCTCTGTGAGAAGCTTTTTTCGGTTTTATCTTTGAAAGTACTTATAACATGCTCTACTAAAAACCATCAATAAATGACCTAAATTAAATATTTACAAATTTATTTAAACATGTTGATGAGTTCATACGATCTTCAAAAGAGGAAAGGAAAAAAGCAAAATGTCCACGTTTTCATATTGTATACGTCAACCGTACACTAAACAGTTCATAGTTATGCGTTTTGCATTTAGATTTTACCGTGAGAGTAAGAATCAATTCTCAACAGATAGAATCAGATATTTTTATGAATTCTCATTAATAAACATATGTTAAATATTTTTGACAGTTATTTCTCTAATATTACCTTACACTCATGAAGAGAGGTCGAGAATCATACATATGTATTTACCTTAGAACAGTTAAAGTGACAAATGGTCTAAAATTTATTATCAGAATGCCAGAAATTGGTTTCTATTGATATAAATTAGCCATAAACAATACGTTCATAGATTTATAAATCATTTCACAATTACATGTCTGAACATAAACTTATTTATATTATGAGGTCCTGGACTCTTTACATTGTTATCCTTTAATGTTTTGTTAATTGTTTACAATCGAACAATACAAGCATTAGATAAATATATCCATTTAATCAATTTTGGTCTAGAAAAGCCTATGAGGGAAATGTAAAAGGAAACGGATGCTGTGGTCCTTTACAATAGATTATACATTGTAAACCACATCAAAAGATTTGTCATACATTTATAAATTTCTTTAAAATATGATATTTCTTTGTCGTCCCCTTTGTGCAGTGGTTATCGTGTTTGCTCTACATTTAAGGGGCAAATCCCTCTGCTCCAAATTTCACGATTTGGTTTTTAATTCCAAACATTGATTTTCATCAACAACTATAGCATTTAATTCAAAGGGGCAATGAAGTGTTGCTTACTTTTTCAGAAATGAATATGTCAAATCATGATGTGAAGAAAACTTGATATGGTAAATAGAAAGATCAATTATTTTTCATCTCGCAATAAAATTAGAAATGTGAGGTATATAGAGAAATAATATTTACTCTCATACCTATCTAATTCTCATTAGAAAACATACTAAAGCGTTGCATTTTAAATCAGAATATCAAATTATTTTCTCTGTTTGCAAAATAATACGCATAAATCATAAAGAGTTATCTTTCCATTATCGCCCTTGAAAATATTTTCAATGAAACAAAAAATTAATTAAATGTTTATAAACAATTCTGCATCTGAAATTTCTTTAACAATTAAATAACTTCGTTAAGAGATAGAAATATCTCAATTTACACCGTTTAAAGGAACCGAGTTTAAATGTTTAGGTAAACTATTATAAGAAAGATATGGAGATAAAAAACAGTAATCAATATAAAATTCCGAAACATCAGAGGTTTGCACCGGTCACATCCGCCGTGTGAAATTGTCATGATCGTGAAATAACGGAAAAATTCAAATATAAAACTAACAATTGGTATGAAAACCTTCAGTCAGCATTTATCAAATAAATTGTATTTCTGACAAGGTCATTGTATCGACCATAGAACTTACGAAATTTGACTTTAAACGAGACTGCTGATAATTAAATGCTTGTCAATAATTTTATCTCGTTTTAGAAATTGTTCATAGGTAGAGCATGCTCTTGCGTATCGAATAAACTGATATATATACACTCCGTATGCAGGTGATGAAGGTATATTGCTGCATAAGTAAGGGAAGCTGGCGATAGAAAAGTTTATGTTTATCATATAAATGTTTTGAAACAGGTAAACTATTATATCTCTCCTGGATATAAATAATAAATCAAAATATTGGCAATAGAAACTAAAAATCCACATCTGAACATTATAATAGATTCAAATAAGTTGACTATAAAATACTTCTTGTGAATGAAATCTGATATGACATTTCACTGAAATTCATAGGAAATTGTCTTCAGAAAGTTACCTCTCTTAGCAGTGGGATATATTGCCCCTTAATAGATCAGTGAGGAGTTAATCCTCACGATTGGGCGGAGTGAGGAGTTAATCCTCAGGTTTTAGTGGAGTAAGGAGTTAATCCTCACGGTTAGGCGAATGAAGAGTTAACCCTCAGGGTTTAGCGGAGTGAGGAGTTAATCCTCAGGGTTTAGCGGAGTGAGGAGTTAATCCTCAGGGTTTAGCAGAGTGAGGAGCTAATCCTCACGTTTAGGCGGAGTGAGGAGTTAACACTCTAGGTTAAGCTGCCATTGCGTGTTGTGAAGATTAGACCTTTTAAAAGAAACTGCATGAACAGATGTCCTGTGTTACAAATACCAGCTGTTTAAATTCAGTGCTATTAAAAGGGCCCTAATTTTAATACCACCGCAATAATGCAATTGAGTCTCAATATAATTTCAAAATTATTAAAGAGTCTTTATACAAACAAACTTAAACCCTTTTAAAGAATACCCTTTTAAAGAATAATTGAAAATAATTATTGGGAAGTCTAATATTATTAATTTGAGGTACCACTTGTATTCTTAATTTTATAAGATCTATTTTCAAATAGAAGAAATTTTGGAATAACTCACTTCAAGACTCACTATTCTGTTTTAAATGGAGGTATAAAAATACACTTATCCCCACAATGAAACCGGTCTTGATCGGCAGGTAGTTTTTTTTTTATTTAAAATACATTCCAAAAGGCAAATTATTGATATTTAGGGAAAATTTCTGAAGACAGTGGGTGATGAAATCCCTTTATGATACGATTTACACTTGTAGTTTTGACACGTTTTATCACGATTATTATAATTCAAAGAAAAGAACTCCTTTATCAAAACACGCAGTATATACTTAAATAAAAAAGTTAAGTCTTCTACCCAAAAAAAATATAAAAACCATCATGTTGTTTTCAATGAATGAAAACATTAATGAATAACATTGTATTAAACTGATGGCACTTCATCATTTATTACGGATTGTAAGACATTACTTTGCACTATTTTGTGAGTAGGCACAGCTAATACATTATCTCAAACGGTGTGAAAAGTCGCCATGTTTCCAGAAATAGTGCCCAACCAGTTTGACCGCCAAAACAATTTACATATGTATCTGATTCCCTTTCTTTCACAAAACATGTATGTCATCTGATTGATAGTACGGGACAGGTAATAATGATAAATAATTATAATCATGATAAATGTTATTACAGGAGTTCTGTCGCGTCACTGTAATTCTAATTAGAGATAATTGTTTTGGCAGATATTATGAAAGAGAGCCTTGTTTTTTTTGGGGGGTGTCCAAACTTAATTTATAGTAAACAAGGATATTTTTTTGACAATGCATTACCTTTTAATATATTCCTTATGCATAAGATTGATATGATGAAATGAATTTTTAAAGAAGACAATGTTACGTGATAAAAGCCACATTGCACTAAACTTTTATACATTGTTAGTGATAAATTCTATATCTAGAACACTTCTTCCTATTCTCCATTTGTTTTAGTTTCCAATATTATTTAAGAATACTTTTATCATAAACATGTAAAGAGAATTCTCTTCCAAATTTGTGTCAGGCAGATGAATAATAACGCTAATTATAAATGCCAACAATTAGAGGTTAAGGAGAGATACTTATGATCTTAAATAATGCCAGTATATCTTAATAATACAGATGATTTACGACGGAGGAATAAACTCTTTATAAATCGTTCTGCAGAACATTTTACATTAAGACTGAAATTACATCTGTTTATATCAAGGACAAAGCTATTTATATAAACATCTCTAACTGTTTAAACAGTTTTTATTATCTTATAATTAGACTCAGCAATTGCCTTGCAAAAGCAATAATGCCGTCAATATATTTTGAAATATACATTTTTATGCCCCCTCTTTTCCAAACCGTTATGAAAAAGGAAAAAGGACAAAAATAAATTGAAGCTGTATTATATTCATCAAAATAAAGGTCTTGATCAATAAACAAAAATTGTGGTTTATATAAGCATCAAAGGCTTCCAAAAAAAAAAATGACCAATTGTTCTATTTACAAATAAAATATTTCTTACATACATCTCTAAAAATAACAGAAGACAAACTCTATATTAAATATTGTTTGCCGAAAACTATTGCAAAACATGTATATACAGTTTCTTCATACAAAGCAAACTCAAGAATAACATTTGCAAAGGTGTCTTCAATCATCCAACAGTTGAGAAGATCATGAGAGATATAGTTTGAAGAATTTGATGAAATGATGAAATGAGTGATTGTTGTCATTATCACACTATACCAATGGAAATTTGTGACAATTTGTTAGAATTGGAAAATTTTTAATCTTTCAAATTAAATGCATTTATAGAAACCAGAAAAAAGGTGTATTTGATTTTTTTTATGTGAACGATATTTAATTCATGGTTATTTTCGGCATTAGTCTTTTGGCTAATTCAACATGTCAAATTTTTCAAACTTGCTGAGAATAGGACATGTTTAATTTATTATCAAATTAAACAAATGCAGAAACGGAAGCATTAATTGTTCTTAATTAATACTGTAAATTAAGATTGTTTGAAACAATGGTAATTGCCACAATCATCTTTTTTTGACAATTATATTTTATTTGCAACAATCATATAAATTTTAGAATCCTTAAAAGTGTTACCTCTCGTCTGTTATCTTATTTACAAGGGACACTTCGATTTAAAGAGATACTGTAAATCGCTAAATTTTTAGCGACACCTTATTTTTGCAAATTAGTCATTTACGCTTTATAAGGCATAATTTTCACGAATTGTTGCTATTTCTTCATATAATCTTAAGTTCATGTAATACTATTTTACACGAGAATGATATTTTCACGAGCTCACTATCCGCGTAATTACGCGAAAAATTTTTTTTTTGCAAATAAAGAGTGATTTACAGTACGTGTACTTCTCGTCCACAGGTCTTAAATGTGCGAAATTATGATTGCATTTATGAGTCGAAAATGAGAATAATATTAAATTTAATGTACTTTACAGAACTTCACAGTATAAGAAATGTATACTGTACATCCTTAGTACACGCTAAATGTAAGTGTCTCACCACGATTTCCCTTATGACGTAATAATGAACACTAACAATCTTTTTTCATGGTTAAGTTGTAATTCATCTTTATGAAATAAAGATTCATTAAATTGTTTTGCTAATAAAAACAGTCAACTTCGATTACAAAGAATAAACTTGAAATATGAGCCTATCATGAACAAACAGAATAACTATTAAAAAGACATTATATAATAAATAATCATAATATTAATTGCTATGAAATTGCAATGAATTTATCATTTCTGGATTTAAGATTTACACCTGATAAAAAGTAATAATTTATAGTCGTTGTCAATTCATATTTAATTAATGATTCGTTATGATTCAGCCATGAAGCGGAAATAAAGTCACGGTTTTTTTTTTTCAAAAATATTTTGATGAGATAGGTGTTGCATAATAATCCTTTTTTCACTAACAACCATTTTCAACGAAGGAATTATCAACGTGTGTGTGTGGTACTGAGTAGAAAATTATGTTTCGGTTGATTTACTGATGATATTACATGTAATAACTGTATACGGTGAATCCTTCGCAACTGTATTATTTTCGCCCTCTTTCGCCCTACACTCGGTTGGGTGAATTCAAAACTGGGCGAACTTAAAATATACAGTATAGTGTCTTAAAAAAAATTGTGACCGGAAGAATTTATAGGCAGGGCAATTTTTTTTGCAAATGTGAAACGGCGAGAATAAAGCGGGGCAAAAATAACCCTGTACGTGTATACAGTATGTAGAATCCTGGTTACGGTAACTATAAAGTGATTTTCAGAGCGACCATGCGTTTTGAGACTTTTCAAAGTATTTTATTCATTACATATTTTTGTGAATTAAAAGCATTAAGGACAAGAGTGTATCAAATTAAACAGCCAAAGATTGGATATTTCATGGGAGGGAAAGCGTTTTGATTACGTTTAAAATTACTAAAAATATTTTATCACAAATTAAAAGTTCAATATCATTGAGAAAATAAACCCTTTTCATATTACACTTTTTTGAAGTTTCCATTAAAAAACTAAATTGTGAGTAGACAAAAGAATGTCATCTGTTTTGTATTGTTTCAATGAACCTTGGAAGACTCTTGCTTTTTTCATATATCATTAGTAAGAATCGTCAAAATGTCGTGCATTTCAGTGATCCCAATCGCTCGGGTCCCCTGTGTATTACCATGATGCACGGAAATTCAGATGAAAATTAATATGTGGAATTTCCTTTTATTTGGAATTTCTGGTGACTATTTAATTTCTGTGGAATTTCCTTTTATTTGGAATTTCTGGTGACTATTTAATTTCTGGTTTGTAGTGCATAAAATATAAAATATAATTTCAATAAATTTCTTTTTTGATACTACAGTAATACGCATTTAGTGGAACATATATAATACGCTTGAGTAACTTGTGAAATGCATTAAACATAAATCAAATTATATGGTTTTGATCTGGATTTTTCTCACCTAACCTTAGGTCAATGCATGA
Organism: Saccostrea cuccullata; assembly: GCF_032062105.1. Classification (NCBI taxonomy): domain Eukaryota; kingdom Metazoa; phylum Mollusca; class Bivalvia; order Ostreida; family Ostreidae; genus Saccostrea; species Saccostrea cuccullata. The sequence goes on from NW_026926389.1 coordinate 118,595, forward strand.
CATCCCTAACATTTACTTCATTTTATGCATTGACTTTGATTGTTTCTAACCAAGAGCTTATAGTTAGACCAGGTTGCTAAAGGAAATTACTTATTTTAAATGATTTTTCATTTTCGAGGATGCCGAGTTAAGACAGAATTTGGACCTCTCCACCGGCAAATGGCGGCATCTCCATATGAGTTAAAAATTCTGGAAAGGGACGTTAAACAACATACAATCAATCGATCGATCGTTATCGAGAAAAAATGAAGATTCATACGTTGTGGAATGAACACTTTGTTATTAGAGAACACAAAAAAATAATTAAGTCTCAAACAAAAATGAGAAAATAATACGCTATTATTTATTTAAGACAGCAACATAATAACGCAAAAATGTAAGGGAAAACTAGGGGGAAATACTACTTGAATAATTAAAAAAAATGATTTCTTTGCCGGATGTCTTCTCATCATTGAAAAATGTGAAACAAACCGGATGTAAATAGTTGTCTTTATCAAATTAATGCTTGTTCAACGTCATTTTTGTCACAAGATGAGCGTTAAGTTTATTCCATCCTAATACTTATATTTAAAGGTATAGTAATTAATCCGCCAGTAAAAAACATGACTTAGTTTTTTCTTTCTGCAATGTCAAGTATATACAGCTCAACAAACTTTTTAAGCTCACATGGTTTTTCGCACAAATTAAGGTCACATTTTCATAATAAAAATTACTATTTTCGAAGATCAGAACGATGACATGGCCCTACGTTATATTACATATATAATGTCAAGTATTATTATCTTAAGTTTCCAAAGTGGATGTTTCAGAGGGGAATTTATCAATAAATGGTACGATGTTTCTACTATAGGCTTCTACCATAGGTTATTTTCAAATCATAAAAAACATGCTTTCTTTGATACAATGTAGTTGAAAATTTTAAAATTTCTTCTTAAAGGTGAGTATCTTTTTTTAAATTCTTTGCTCATTTACCATACTCATCTGGGTTTTGTCGAAATGTAGTACCGCAAAGAGATAACATTGCAGAAAGAAACCATACTACAGGGTAGGATTATGAAGTATTGTTTATTTTTTTAAATAGTAATTTTTTTCTATGAAAAGGAAAAATCTTGTGCATTTACAGTTTGAAACGTTAAAATTTTGGTGTGGGGTGAATCTTTCATGATTCTAGATTTTAGAAGGTGACTCTGAAAAATGCCACCTTATTAACATACAAAGCAGTAAAACAGATGAAAAATACTATTATCACCCTGTGCCCGTATCTATGTTTCTACAAAGAGCTACTGCTTTCAAAAGAATGGACAAAAAGACAGCTGCAATTGGCAAGAAACCACAAAAAATCAAATGGAAATAGTTGTTATTTTTCAGCCAAGAACATATCAAAGTTCTAGCAATTGATTTGTATGAATTATGTTTTGGTAAATGAAATGAAACTCAAATAATGTAAACAAATACTTTTAAAATGTATTTTGATGTCTCAATACACAATATTACATTATAACAATGTGACCTTAATTTGTGCGAAAAACGATGTGAGCTTAAAAAGTTTGTTGAGCTGTACATGTTATTTCATATGAAAGTGTTTATAGACCTGTTAAAGATTGAGCATAGGTTAAAGTGGAAATGTAAACTTTGAATTAATTTTTTGTCACCGTATTTAAAAAAAACATTGTTCAAGGAAAGAAAAGAATGAATGTTTATTAGTTTTGTAAACTAAAGAAAAATTCTGTCAGATGTTTTTTTTTAAATGTCAGCGCTCTATTCATAGGGTCAAAGTATTAAGGGTAATTTTTGCTGCCATACCAAAGGAAGTAACCTTTTAAGAGAAGGTAAGAGAATAAATTTTTAATGAAAAGCAGCTGGCTATATAGATAGATTGCATCAGGTGAAAAAAATAATGCAAAAGGAAAAGGTTACGAACAGTGATAAATCTATGAAAAGAATCATACACAATTATTATCTGTAAACAGGAAATAAAATCGACGACAAATTGCCCATAAACAATTGTTATTTCCATTTTTATATCGATACGATATATTCTGTTGAGCTTGAAAATAAAAGATATCCCAGAATCTTAGTCAGTTGTTTCATATCTGGATAATTTACTAGAAGACGTCAACGGTAATCTAACAGCAAAGCTGTGTGATTAACGTGATGAACGTGATGAATTTCACTTTTCAATCCTCAACGATCTTTACTTCAACAGCAATACCTTCTACACCTGCATGCAGGGTTTAAGTCTCTAGTAAGAGCACACTCTTCATATCTACAGTATCTAAAACGTGAAAAATTATTTACAAACAAATTTATGAAACACAGCAGCTTGTTTGATTGGATGGTAGAAGAAGCCCACTCCTCCATGGTACCTAATGGTATCTGGTCCAATATCTGATGTTTTAGATTTCTGTGTTTGCTCTGCACAGTATTTGAAAGCATCATTTTTTAAACAGCCACATCCACCGTAAGCCTTGTGTATTTATAAGTATGTAGAATATTCGGAAGTTAAGTTCAGTGAAAGCAAAGGCCTAAGATCTGCCCAGAAACATGTCAGCCAAGTGATTCAAAAGTAATTTGAAAAAGTCACAGAAAAAATTATATGTCCAAGGTCTATCTTTAAAATGAAAATATGTAGTGAGGGTTTTCAATAATAATCAGATACCAGTTAAACATAAGACTTAAAAAAAAAGCATAGGTGTTATAGGCCGTAGAGCAATAATTAATACATTATCATTAACAGCTGCAATATCTTTGGCGTATTTTTTCATAAGCAATATATCATAAATAGGATAAATAGGTATCTATTTGTCATGAAAACAAGACTTCATTCATTTACGAAGTTAAAAAAAGTTTCTGATCAAGAAATTGGAACAATGTATTCGCATAGTAATGCTTTTTTAAAACAAATAGATACAAAGCATTTTATTGTTATTTAAGATATCAAAACAAATGATACCGATAATATTTTAATGAATTCATGAAGTGAGCAGGGGATGCTCACTCCTCCATGGCACCTGATCCCACCTCTAATGTTTTGGAGGTTCGTGTTTGCTCTGCTCCTATTTTGTATTGTTTTATGGACTTTAGTATTGAATACTGTTTTATATCCATATTCTCCATTCTTAGCTCATATAACAAACTCTTTTGTACTTAATTTTTACAGAAATCACATATTCGTCGTCTGGGACATCAAAAAAGGAAGCGCATGGACGACGCAATCGTTCCACAGAAGATACTTCTTTTCCAAAGCATCTGATAAATGATTATTTCCCGATTAGGACACGGAGCATAGGACGGTTGTGACTGGTCGGCAATTGATGTTTACTACTCATGGCATATGATCCAAGCTCTTGTGTTTTAAGGGTCCATGTTTGCTCTGCTCCTAATTTTATTGAATAATAGACGCCTGACCTTGAATACTGTTCGTTATTCATATGTATTTCATGAACCACCTGATATGTTTTTTCACAGACCAGTCTTTGAGGTGCTCTAAATTTGTATTGCACCAATTAAGATCTAACATGTATTTACTGTTCTTTATCTCCATATTTCTTCAAGCGTAAAACAAATTAAAATACTTTTAAAAAAAATCCTTTTCATGTTTATGTAACTGATGCAATTGTATGCTCATCCCTTGCTATTAATCATGTAAACAGGAAGACAGAACTATACGTGTCTCTTTAATAATGATGTATCTATGAGGGAAATGTGAACCAGTTGCCTCTAAACTTAGTAGGTTGTTATTACTTAGAAATGAATTAACAGTAAACTTTAATGAATTGAGTGAAATGTACTTTCGATGAAAACGGCTTGACACTATATCTATTTTAGCTATTCTGTATCAAACCTAGAGTAAATTCATAATTATGAATCAAGGAGTTAATGTTTTCATCTTAGTGGAGAATTATAAACCAAGACATTATTTTGCAAAAAAAAATAATAATAACAAAATGAATATCCTGCCTCACATTTGGAAAACATCTTTTTCTTTGAATATTTATAATTCCCTTTCCATTCACTTAATCCCATCAGATTGGTTCTTTTCTCTCTTCAGAGAATAAAATGTGTCGTTTTATAGATTTCCTTGAAAAATATGTTCTTATATGCATTGGCAAAAAAGACTGATACGTCTGATAACACTTTGCAAAGAAATATTTATAAACAAAGGATCTTTGCTTACTGGAACCATATTGTACCAGGATCATATGACATAGTTTTTTGCATTAAATGATATACCCTTTCCTTTAACATTTAACAGCAATCATTTTCTTTTACAATACTTTATTTTTTCTTAATATCTATCATTTCTGCATAGCAGTCATTTGTTTTATTCTTGGAGATACATTAAAATACGATTTTGTTCCGAGAAATTGCCTTTGACTGTCAGTCAACCATCCAATCAAATTTTATCTTTCAAATTACTAGCCAATCATCTATACCTTGCATTTCTGTAAAAGTGAAACAAATTGATGATGAAATATATCTCTTGACATCCATTTTTGACTCTCGGATCAATCTTTGTAATGTAGGTACGGGGAAGAATGACAGTACGTATATTTTATGGATTGTGGGTCAAAGATGACTTGATGTGTGACATTTTATTCAAGTTGAATTGTTCCAGTCTATATCTTACCAAAAACAATCAATTTCATTAGTTTCATTGTTCATATACATGTATTCATTTTACAAATAAAAAATGATGACTTTTTGACCCAAAAGAATTTTAAAATATTTAAAACAGTTTTAAAGGAAATCAGTTGCTCTGTTATGTAATTTTTTGAACACATTTTTTCTACTTTAGGATTTAAATTTTACTTTTTTTAGTGTCAGTTTCACGTAGATACAAAAAAATGAAAATTAGGAATTAATAAATTGTGATTCGAATTCAATACTGAGACCATAATGCATAATTTATGTAATTAATTTTTGTAAAGTTTACTGTCCTCTCTTTAATTAATTGAAAAATTGAAAGACGGTATGGAAAAGAGTGATTCCTGTGTTTAATATCTATTCTTAGTTTTAAAACAAAATGTTTTGAATTTGACTATTTTAATCAGTTGCGTCTGAAAGACTACTCAAACGAAAAAAGGAATGCCTGTTATTTTAGTAACTTTAGGAATACTTAATTATCAAACCTAATTGAATGTGAATCAAAGGTGCGGTTTTATAGATGAAATAAACCACAAAACTGCATTATCTATCAAATCTTCATGTGTGGCATTCAGTTGCATTGCATTGAATTATATTCTCAAAATTATATAAAGGCTTTTTTTTTAAAGAAATGAATATGCACATTGCTTTATGTTTCATTATTAAGGCCTATGAAAGGTTTATATGCTAAAAGCTTAACAGGGTCCTGCATATGAATACCGATGAAAGTACATTTTGAATTTTCTTTATTACCACTCGTGTAGAGAATAACAGTTCTTTCGTGAAGTGGTTTAACCTGATTCACAGGGGATGCTAGCTTTTCTATTGTACCTAAGGTCACTTTCGATGATTTTAGAGATCCGTCTTTTCTCTGCTCCCGATCTCTGAGCTTGACCTTGAATACTGTAAATTCCTAAATATACGCTGAGAATTGATTATTGCGATTTTTCCAGGGAGGCACCAATCGCGAAGTAAAACTACCTTTTTATGGTGTTTAAATCAGTGTACTTTCTCTTGATTAATCGTTCACTCGCGAATTAATGTTTTCGCAATTAGATGTTAAAGTGCCATTTTGTGATAATAAGTACTCGCTAAAATTTAGGAATTTACAGTACAATGTACTTTCCTTATCACCATATTCCCTGTTTGGGACACAACATGTCGCATCGTGGTAAACATACAAAAGTATTTAGCTACACTAGTGTATTTCGAACCGAAAATGTGATTATAATTATTCTTGGCAGGAAATTTCAATTATCTTTTGTTTAATGAATTCAAAGTGCATCACGAACTTTGAATACAAGCATGCATTTTGAGCGATATTTTATTGCTTAATATTTCGTGGAAATTCAAAAATCTATAAAAAGGACAAGTTTTTATGGCAATTCCTTGTTGGTTGTGTGCAATGAATACCTCTAACCAATGATCAAATACTTAAAATGATTAAATATGCCATCTTGGTGAAAGAAATATTCTTCAAGTTTCTACAGAATTTCAAAATAAAACAAACACCTGTCGAATACGATATGATCAGCTACGGTCTTTGCTTCATCGTACCATTGCATTATCGTCATTATATTGTTGCACCATCCTATCACTGTCATCGTACCATCTGGCATCATGACTTCATCGATATCTTCTTATCTCTTCGTTGTTTTCGTATCATTGCGTCCTAGCACTATCGACCCAAGCCTTGATAATGCGATGGTGAGATAAGCATTTCCATCTTATTCTGATTTCTTCAACACAAATGCTATACAATGACATTAAGTAAAGTTATCGGATGAACGTATTTTACTCTCTTCAATATACAATACCTCATTTTTTGTAATGTTAGAGCTACTCAGATAAATTGATTCAAGTACATGTAATGTTTTTTATTATTCTGAAAGTCTCTTCTTTACTGAAAAAAGTTCCATGAATGCCTATTATTTATAATATATATCATGGTTTAGGAAACAACTTTGCTCTGTGATTTATCTTTTTAGTTGGTACATGCGCAAAGGCTACATCATGCAACTTTCTGTAATTGATATCATCGTTGTAATTTTAAATTTTCCCGAAGCTCAGTGCTGCATGAGAAATATCTTTACAAGTTGAATTAAGTTGGGAAGCGTCGTTTTTCATATGATATCTCTGTTTGTAGAATATGTTCAAAAGAAAATACAGAAAAGACATAAAAGTGATACTCAATTTTATTCTACCTGAGCCAGCATAATTTTCGAGGAACACTGACAACCACCAACCCTGAAATGAAATTGAAAATTATAACAAAGAAGTTTGAATGGTCAAGCTGATGATAAATCAATATTATTTTTGCAAAAATTGTTATAAACGGACATTTCATAAGCCACAAAAGAAAATGCCAAGGTTATCTGGTTAAGGTCACGTTCCTAATGAGCTTTTTAACCCCACTGACAGCTACAAATGAACTGATATTTAAGACAAAATACAAATCATGTTTTTCTCTTCTAACACAAATGTCAAAGATGTGTCTAAAATTACCCTTAATTAATTTTACCACCTGCTCTAAGATGTCTTTTGTAACAAACTACGTCAAATATTTAACAATACAATGTACCTTAAGTTATGAAAGTTCGAAGAGAGTATTCTCATGTTTACCTTTTCAATAAATAAATGTTTGTAATTGTTTTAAGTTGCTATATTTAATCAACATTTATCTTTGCGTATTTTAATTGTTTTCCAAGTAATCGTATAATGGGATGTTTGATTTCAAAAGTAAATCCTCTGAATCAATCAGTGACAATTAAATTGTTCTCTTATTTGCCTCTGGAACTCACATATTCTGTCAACACAATGACAGACCTAACAGATGCATAAAGTTTAATAAATATTCTCGTTTGTATTAAGAGGAAGAAGGACCCTAAGCTGAAAAAATCTTTGTCATTCATTATTCTCATATTTTGTATATTTTCAATTTAGAATATCCCACATTAGTGAATCCGATAAAAATCCTTAAAGGGTTTAAAATACATTATTTTTTTATCTGATGAATGTATTACGTAATAGATAAGGGGCTATATGTACTATAAATGGTGAAAGAGGAAAAATTCAAAGGCAATTCAATGCTTTTCTCTAATAATACATCGTTGGAGTAGCCAATTCCCCTAGCAAAAAAATACTATAGTTAACTATAGTTAACTATAGTTTACTATAGTTAAAAATACTATAGTTAACTTTAAAAAATTCAAAGTTTTCGCCAAAGTTTTTCAAAGTGTAAAAATTTTCGTCAAAGTTTTTCAAAGTGTCAAAGTTTTCGCCAAAGTTTTTCGAAGTGTCAAAGTTTTCACAAAAGTTTTTTAAAGTGTCAAAGTTTTCAATGAACTTTTTCAAAGTGTCAAAGTTTTTGATAAAGTTTTTTGAAATGTTAAAGTATCCAAGTTTTTGATAAAGTTTTTCAAAGTGTCAAAGTTTTTGATAAAGTTTTTCAAAGTATCAAAGTTTTCGATAAACTTTTTCGAAGTGCTAAAGTATCCAAGTTTACAATAAAGTTTTTCAAAGTGTCAAAGTTTTTGATAAAGATTTTTGAAGTATCAAAGTTTTCCATAAAGTTTTTCAATGTATCAAAGTTTTCGATAAAGTTTTTCAAAGTGTCAAAGTTTTTGTCAAAGTTTTTCAAAGTGAAAAAGTTTTCGCCAAAGTTTTTCAAAGTCTCAAAGTTTTTGCTAAAGTTTATCAAACAAAGTTTTCGCCAAAGTTTTTCAAAGTGTAGTTTTCGCCAAAATTTTTCAAAGTGAGAAAAGTTTTCACCAAAGTTTTTAAAGTATCAAAATTTTCGCCAAAGTTTTTCAAAGTGTCAAAGTTTTCGTCAAAGTTTTTCAAAGTGTCAAAGTTTTTGTCAAAGTTTTTCAAAGTGTCAAAGTTATCACTATAGTAAATCAAAGTTCTCAAAGTGTCAAAGTTATAACTTTTGTTAACTATAGTTAACTATAGTCTTTTTTTGTTAGGGTTACTGGTTGGAAGGCGATGCTCACTTCTTCATGGCATTTGATTCCACCTCTAATGTTTTTCAGGTCCATTTTTGCTCGGCTCTAGATTTTATCCTTTATATCGACTCTTAGAAGGAATACTGCTCCTTATCTTTATTTTTTATGAAGTTTGCCAGATTTTTGATGGAGATTTTTGTAATAAAAGCAATATACAAATACTTCTTCCATCGAAGGAATTTAAACACAATATCAAATTGTATGGTAAATGACTTACTCAAGGGTGATTATAATTCAAGTCAAAAGTATTCCGACAACCATGACTAGTTCATTATGAAATATATGGAGATAAAGAATAGCATTCAAACTCAAATGTCCATTAAATAATACAAATATAAAATTTGAGCAGAGCAAACACGGACCTCCAGAATATTAGAGGTGTGATCAGCTGCCATGGAGGAGTGAGCATACCCTTTCGATCAGTCACACCCTCCATGTGATCCCCGTGATAATCGGTAAATAACGGAAAATCCGTCTACAATCCCGAGCGTATCTATATATCAAACAAATTACCCAAATAGAATGTAAATGTAATCGAAAGAAATAAAGCAGGTGGAGTCCATAGACCTCAACTTAAGTAAAAAATCTAGTCATTAAAGAAGTCAAGGGGAATATTATCATAGTAAAGGGATTAAAAATCACTTGGGAAAGCAAGTCACATCTAAGTATTAAACTAATTACCATAAACAATTGAGGAATAGTCAGACTAGTCAAATAGCAACTTCTAGTCACATAGAAAAAAGCTTATCAAACTATCAAAGAATTATAAGTTTTCGGGTTTTCATTCATTTTTGTGCTCTATGTAAGATCAATTTTATTTAGTTATTTAAATCCCTTTCTCCTATGTAATCCAATCAAAACTTTCAATCATAAATAAATTCTTATTATCATTCAAAAGCTTTATTTGCAAGTGCATAGAGTGAGAAAAGTAGGTGCTTGCCGTCATGTGAGCGGTATATAATTTGAGAATTAATCTTCCATACAATAAACTGGTAGCTTATTTGATGAATTATAATATATTAATCTGACGTACATGGACAAGAAAAGTAAGAAAGTGTTTAATGAATGTGCATAATAATAAGTACAATGTAAACTGTAAATTTCATTTATGAACTCATATAATATATACAATATGAATCTATCTATGTATCTCTCTCTCTGTCTCTATCCATCTGCCTCTCTGTCCCTGTCCATCTCTCTCTCTCTCTCTCTCTCTCTCTCTCTCTCTCTCTCTCTCTCTCTCTGACTCTTAATTTTTGAACTGATTATCTCCTTATTCGCATGCAAGACATGTTACTATTTAGAAATGATATAAATATAAATGAATTGAATAGAATGGATAAAAAAAATAACACACGCGTGTCGAATGAAATTTAAGATTGCATGTTTCAACTGTTTAAACAATTTTTCTCGGAAACTCATGAATATTTTGTTTATTATTCCATTTATTTCTTTGTCAAAATAAAAAAAAAACTATTTGAAGCATATAGTTTTCTAATCTTAGATACAGGGTTATTTTCCTCGTGTTACTTTTGACATTGTATAATTACACACCATTATGCCCGTTTCTAATACACCCGGTCACACCTCTGTTTAAGAAAACATAATGTTTTCTTTTAATTTCTTCGCATATTAAATTAGCCCAACTTTATTCGTGGGCGAAAGGGGCCGTCATAAAAACCTGTATATAGTACTTATCACCTTTAAAACCACAAAATCATCTAACTTGGTGGGCGTATATTTTCGTTGTTGGGTAAAACGTTATATAGTTGTTTGGTTGAAATGTAATTTCATATGTTACAAGAAGATAACTCGTAAATACGGAATATTGAATGAAATAATATGCAGACAGAATTAATGCTCGTAAGGATGTAAAATCGTTGATAAGAATGATCAACGAAATTCAAAATCATTAATTCACCACGAATATTGCTGATTTTTTAATATCTGAATCTTCTATCAACAAATTCTTTCGCTAATTGCTCGGCACTAGAAGTGAAAGTCACGGGTCTTTCGGATATGACCTTAAAATGTAAGTCTCGTGTCACGGTAGGCGTTGGCACGATAAAGAACCCCTCACTACTCAATGGCCCTGAGTGCCGAGTATAGGTGTAAATTTGAAGCCCTTCACCGGCATACGGTGACGTCCCCATATGAGTGAAAAATTCTCGAGAGGGAAGTTAAACAATATAAAATCAATCAATGTATCAACCAAAATATTTATTTTTTGTATACGCTATTGGAACGGCTTATAAAACATAAATTTGCTACTGTTGCACTTTTGGATATTCTCAATACGTCAACGATGCATCTTATTTTTCGAGTTTTTTTTATATTTTATTTAAAGGGGATGAATTTTTAACACACATTTAAAATTACAATTATCTATTATAACAACATGATTACATTGCAAAATGTCTTCATTGCATAAAAAGAGAGTCCTGATTACTATTTACAAGCGTGCATTTTATATTTATCCATCATACGAAACGTATTTTCAATTCATCAAAATAATGATACGCTTTAAGACCACGTAAAATATATGCAATACATGGTTTTCTAGAAGTTCACATAATATATCATTATTTTTCATTCACGGATTTACTCACGGAAATTTTTTCAACTTGGAGAAATCTCGGACTCCATTCATTAAAAATGTACCTTAATTAATTGTTGCCCTATGCTATTCATTGCAGATCGAGTGATCCATTTAAATTTCACAGCGCATTAATTAAACAGTTTATTGTAAGCTATAGGCCAGAAATATTTTTATCGTTTAATTTCGCAAGAAATACAATTATTCTATCATAATTCCAATCTTCATTGTATCTATTGAATTCCTGTGTTTTGATTGGACGAGAACACGTTTAAGAAAATTATTACACATTGATATTTTTTTTTTTCAATCAGAACTACTTTTTTGACTAAGCTTCTACATGTAGTTTATCGTATAAACAACGAAAGCAGTTATTTATTGTCTGTTTTGGATAAATTATAAATACAAGAAACTTCAAATTTAATTAATTAAAACAAAACTGGTGACATGCTAGGCTGCCCAGCTGACGGACGCCATGAAAATGTTAATGTCACTGTTCGATCACGAGTGTGAATTTTAAAAATCGCTGTCTCAACGTTCATAATACGAAGATAATCAACTCAGTTTGTATCGTTTAGACAGGGAAAAGAAACGTACCTCAAACTCTTGCCCTATAAGCATCAAATTCATACTTACTTTCTATATTGTTCCTCAATCTTTGAACAAACAAGTGCAAATAGAAGGCCTCGTCTGTCTGCAACTTTCGCTATGAGAGTTGTCGTTTATGTCAACATGGCCATGGTCAAGGACGAACTATTCTGAAGTAAACTCGTAATTACGATATTTGTTGACTTAAACAACATTCGATAAGTCTTTATAAGTTTATTTATCGATTGTTTTGACAATTTAAGTTGAACTCTATCGAAATTCATCTCGATTACGTTCCTTTGCGGTAAAATGTATTCCTACGCCGTCCAGAACTAATGCATTGTATGGAGGCCTCAAAGAGAATAATTTGAATATTTTTAAAAATTCGATATTGGAATTATAAGAATTAAACGTTCTTTTTGAAAAATTTATCGATGTGTAAACTCTTGACATTTTACTCACAAACTTAACATAAAAGTGCTTCGCACTTTTATTCAGTTTGTGAGTAAAATGTCAAGAGTTTACACATCGATAAATTTTTCAAAAAGAACGTTTAATCCTATAATATACTCATGTGAGAATTTCGACAAAAATCTGGTAGGATTACAGACGAAGATGTGTTTAACGTACTTTTTTTCTGTTTTGCAATTGCCTTCAGAATATTCTGTCTACATGCAAGATCAATTCAAAGGGACCACTCTCGGTAGCCTAGTGGTAGAGTGTTCGCTTTGTGATCGGGAGGCCCGGGTTCGATTCTCGTTCGCGGCGCCGCGTCATACCTAAGATGTAAACAAAGGTGATGACTGTTCCTTTGCCAAGCGGTCGGCACTAGAAGTGAAATTCAAGGGTCTTTCAGATATGAATTTTAAAAAGTAGGTGTCGTGTCATGGTTGGCGTTGGCACGATAAAGTACACTCACTGCTCAATGGCCCTAACTGCCGAGTATAGATCTAAATTTGAAGCCCTTCGCCGACATACGGTGACGTCTCCATATGAGTGAAAAATTCTCGAGAAGGACGTTAAGCAATATAAAATCAATCAATCAATTCATAGGAATCACGGTGGAAGTCAACAAGAGATGCCAACTCCTCTTTGGCACCTGATCCCACTGCTGTAGATTTCGGTGGTCCGTGTTAATGGACTTTATTATAGTATCATTTTTTGACTGATACTTTACTGAACATATTATTCATAGTTTTCATTAACTCTTTACAACTTACTGAACTGCTATGCAACATACACTTAATGTTCACGTCATAGAAATATGAAGTTACCTTTTCCACGCAGGCATTTTTTAGCCCGGTAGGTACAAGCTTAGCGTAAATAATAATATAACAAGATATTTTAATAATAAAATAACTTTTCTTAAGTTATGAGATTTTAGCAAGTATAAAATAGAAGGAAATTGACATAAAATTGAAGATTAAATATACTTTTTTTAAGTGCGTGAAAAATCCGTGATTTCGGGGAAATGGTATATGCGTGATTTTGCGTTAGAAATAGGAAATGGTATATGCGTTAATATGCGTGACTGCGGTGAAGGGGGTTAATACGCTAAGAACCAAATACGTTCCTTTTATATTGAATCGTCAAATGTGGTAAGTTGAATTAGAAATACTCAATTTAGATTCACAGCATGAAAACGAATGTTTATAAGTACCATGGAATTATTTCAGTAAGTGAAGGTCAAAGGAAGAGGCGAACAGGAATTTACAGGTTTTTGAGACTTTATTTCGCGGATGACTCGTATATAAAATTTAGATTTCATGAACCGGTTTTTTTAAAGGTCATTATAAAACCAAGATAATCTTACACCAGCCCTTTAAAGTTCCTATAGTGCCTTTTTGGTTTTAAATTGTCTTTTTTTTCCTTTACGTTTTGATGTCGTTTAATTTCCTACAATTTTATTCTAATCGACTTTCAAGTAACCCTTGTAAGACATTTTTTATACATTTTTTTTATGCTTGTAATGTTTGTTCTCGAAAATTCCACTCGTTACTTTTTTATCCATTAGTTTTTGCTAATTGATGGTTATTTTGTTGTTATATATAGACAACACAAATCTTATTACACAACCAAAGGCAGATTGATAGTTGCTCATTTGAAATTCAAAATTGATGTGGGTTTTTTCTTATTGAAATTATAGAAAAACATAAAGCAGCATCGGAACATTAATTAAATTTAACCCAACCCCCTCCCCCCCCAAAGAATCCAATAATCCACTTACAAATATGGAACTTTGTTAAATGACATAGAGACATATCTTTTGCAAAAAATCTTCATTTTCTGTATTTTCTTTTAAATTATAAAATAATATATACATGTCATTCATGATGGCAGACACTTGAAATTGAGTTTATGGATGGAGCACACGGCGGATGTGATCGGTCGGCAGGGGATGCTTACTTCTCCATGGTACCGAATCCCACTTCTGATGTTTTGGAGGTCCATGTTTGCTCTGCTCCTATTTTGTATTGATTTGTGGACATTGGATCGTAAATATTGTTCTTTTTTTCCATATGTTTTATCTATCAAAAGCCAGAATTTATTATAAATTATTCTATAAAAAAAATTGATCATTAAAAAATCCTTCGTTGCTTTTGCTCCTTACTGATTGTTACATATACCACTTGTTCTTGCATGGATAAAATACATGACGTCAAAGCTCATATTCATATAAATTCAAGTACGTCCCTCAAAGCTGGAATATATTGATGAGAGAGACAAGTGACAATTTCACGTTTAAAATGAGTTTGCTTTCCACGTCGTTCGACACATCTCACTAGTAACTAAACCGCTTCAACGTTTCGTTCATATTTGAAATAAACATTTTTTAAGATAGATAGCCCCATTGATCAAGGCGACAAGGTTCGATGGGTGCATGGTGTGTTTATTTAGTCTGTAATGACATAGTACCTAAAATGGACCTCAAAAGAAATGTATTTTACGGGTCTTTTATGGTGTGCTATTTATTCCGTTATGCTTGTGGAACCAAGAACATGCAAACACTTGTAAAAATGTCAAGAATATTTGAATCTCTTTGAAAATCTTAATTTATTGGGTGATATATATCGACATTTGAACAGTAAAACACATGTTAAAAGAGTTGGATTTCCGGGAGTATAGTTTAGATTGAGCATACATATAAGACGTAAGAGGTTTCGTCACGTCGTAGTTAGATTGTTCTTCAAAATATTTACAGCTTCCTTATGTTTTGGTATGAAAGCATACATTTGTTTTCCAGTTTAATAAAGAATTGTCGATCGGTAGATTCGTAGGCGAATGGAATTTTACCTTCAAAATGATAATTTTGCCTTAAAATTTACCAGTATATGGATCACAAATGATTTTTTTCTTTCATTAAATCACTTTTGGAATGACTCTGATATTCGTATTGTGATGCTGGGTACACCATTGCGGTAACTAATTTTCATATTCACTCAAAATTATTAAATAGTATTAAATCCTTAAAAATATATCGAAACAATTTTGTACACAAGGAGTTCATACTACTACAATAAGAAGCAAAAGCAGTATACTGTACGAACTGAGCACAAGATGACATGCAATTCAGTCGAATGAATGGTTACGAAAAGGTCAGAAAATGTGACTGAAAGGTAGACTACATAATGTCATTCAGTAACTCTTCAGTTTACTTTTAGCCACCGTTCAGATAAATGAATGGTAGAGATCCTGTGAGCAATCCTTCTGCTTCATAGAAAAAAAAATGTTGAACGCAATACTTTTATGAAAAAAAGAAGGGACTTGCTGATTGCAATTGGAAAATTTTACGAAAAAGAAAGAAAACTACAAGAAGTTGATATATAGCAAAGGACGAAATGCCATATTTGTTTCATCTATTTTGAGGTCTTGACACAACTTAATTGAATTTTTTTTTACAAAGGAAATGATATGTTTTTATCCGTTGCACAATTATGTAATTCACGTCCTTAAATATACGTGACTTTTTTTTCTTGAAAATTTATTTTTACAAAATCTATGTGAAAGTCACCATCTGTGATTAATATCTTGTTCAACAACACGGAACGTGTTGATAACTATTGAAGAAAACTTCATACAATCACCTCTCGATGTATCCGTAACATTTAGTTGTCCCAGGAAGCCATGTTCTTTGTTCAATTAAAAACTACAGCACAATTACAATCACGCCTTGGTAGCATTATCTTAATCACTATTCGCTGTTGGGCTCTTTTATGTGGCTAATGTTCATTCCACTTTTTGTAAACTACAGACATAGAAATGGCCAACACGAGAATGAGACACATTATGTTGATTTTTCTTTGAATCCTCCCCCACCTAATGTATGTTGCACATCTAAGATGAATAAGAGTTTCTGATCAAACACGATCGCGGTGTCTATAAAACATTGCAATGGTGAGAAAATTGCAGTTTTAACAGATAGATGTCTATGGTATTAATGATTTACAAGAGCTACTAAAGGTTAAAGAAACTGTCTTTTATTGCGTCTATAAGAAGAGTAAGTAGAATTAAAATGACCAAGTTGGGCAAAACTAAGGGATTGTTCTCAAAAAATTCCAAACTTCAAACAAGTGTTTATGACATACAACAGAGGCCTGTGAAATATACATAGGTGAAATCTGATGTACGGTTAAGCAACCCCCGCAGATAAGTGAAACTCACTGTTATCAAATTATATATAAGAAGAAAGTTTTTCATATGATATGAAACATTTTGCAAAAACAAAATTATATGATAGATTATATTTGTTAACTTCCAGTAGATTATTTCAACGAATATAAAAAATTATAAAAAATTAAGCGATGTTTTGTCGTCTTTGGTATCAAATAAGATGGGGTATGTGATGACAAAATATTAATAAGGAAAGTTTATAAAGTATGCATGAACCCATAAAGTTCGTCATACAATTTAATTGCAAGTCAGCTCTTATCGTCTCTTATAAGTATAACATCCAAATGTGAAGCATACCCGTTAAGGCTTCTGTTATTTCCAGTTTGTTTTTAATATATATTAGGTCAACTTCACAAGAAGCTGATAAAACGTCCATATTTTACTAAATATCGAATTGAAAGTCACGGCAAGTGTTCTTTTTTTCTTTTCTTGTGAAACTCTTTGAATAAATCCTGCTGCAAATAAACATTAAAACGGGGTCGTTAATAATACAAATGTAGAGCACAATTAAATCAAATCAAAATAACAACAATTTGTAGGAAGATCTTTTCTCTTAGAACTATATAAATGCCTATAATGAATTTTAGTATCCTTTTAAAAATAATTTGTGAAGAACCTTCAATAAAATATAAAGGTTTTTTGAATTGCAATTTTTTTACGAGCATATGCCTCCTGAATTTATCAGACCATTATTGAAAAAAAAAATAGTGAAGTAAAGCTTTGTTCGAATCTTCCAATAACTAAGTCATCATAGTAAGGGAATGTTTAAATATTAACGAATGTAAATATTAAAAAAAAATATGACACACGTTGTTTACAATAACAGTAAAACTAATTCTTGAATTTTTCCCTCTTATACTAGTGTCCTTGGTGCTCTTAAAAACAACATTCATATCTGTAACACTTCTGAGGCTCAAAGACGTACATTACAGGCGAACATGTGTTCTTAAGTTCTCTACACTGTTCTTGAAAATGTTTCTACGTCCGAGGTCTTTCCCCTTGGTGGCAAACATCCAGAGTTATTGGAAATTAATACAACATAGCTTTGTTTAACGTGTTTGACTCATTATTGGTCTTTCTTGTTAGTTGTCACTTTCGCTTGACCAGGCAGGAATTCGTTAGTTTGTTTTTCAGGCATTATTTCCTGTTAAAATTTCTTTGAGTTTATATACCTTTGATAAAAACAAGCAACAAAATTAAACGTAAATGAAGCTTTATTTATTTCAAATCAGACCTGAAACATTCAAAGGAATATGATGTATACTTTCCAAAATATCGGATTTTAAACAATGTGCGTTTATGATAGTCGCCGCACCTAAATATAACGATATCCCAGCGCCTTTCATTAAAAAATATTTTCAATTTTTTATTACACACTCACTCTTTTCATAATTAAGCCCTCTGTCAAAATTTATATATTAAAAATTCACATGATATACAGTTATACATAGAACGTTTTCATATCTCCATTTGTTGTACACCCGCTCAAAATTGCTGAAACCATCCATTAAGATGTCTTTAGTACATTTTTTAAGGATTAATTAACGTAAACAACATATTTTGAAGCAAATTTTACAAACAAACTTTAAAACAGTAAAACAACAATGTTTATGATCACAAATACCAATGCTGTCATTTAATATTCAATTAAAGACTAGAAAATTAAGAGAATTGTGTCTTTTAAAAAATTGGAAGTTTGGGTGATTTTTTAAAATCTTTTAAATATGTTTGTCTTTTTCATCCTGAGAAAAATACACTTTAAAACGTGATGTTCCGTTGTGACGCGGCGACACCCCCTATGCTTTATGTTTTAAATATCTATAAAATAAATTCAAATAAAGATTATTAAATTAAAATGTCATTGTTAATTAGATTTATATTTGTGCATCTTTTGGTATATTGTATTTGATAATATGACGTCAAATATAAAAGATATGGACACTGTGACATTACTTTTGGATCAACCCTCGTATATACCTTTAACAAGCATGAGCTTTACTTCAGTTCCTTGAATTGTTTTTGTTTATTTTCTTTGTCTGTTTCTTTGTTTATTTTCAAATAACTTAGATATTTAATGATCATATCTCAGATATTCTTTGAGGAGGTTAATTTGTAAAGCAAAATGCATATATTTTTACAAACTATTTACAGAATTTTAGATGTAGCTGATGACAAGTTAACTTAAAGCTTTTTTTCAGAAATTTGACGAATAATTATCTCCTTTTACACTGTTCGAATGCCAGTTATTGCTCTCATAGTGATATCCACTATAGCTTGATCTAATATATAAACAATAATATACAAAACAAAAGATGATAAAATCTGCAATTTGCAAATTGTTGACATTAGAATATTTTTATATCCTTGAAATTTCAATTAAGTATTTAAATGATAAGTTTTATAAAAGCCTTGCTTGTGGAAGTTAAACAAAAAGATTACCAATAAACCGCAAAAATATCTGAAGAACTCCATTGACTCTGATTGAAGAGTATTTGAATGCCAAGTGTAAAATTCTTTAAAGAAGTTTTGTAAAATATAATAAAACATAATATGTGACATATTTATATAAAAGATAAACAAAATATTGCAATTCCTTTCCTCAAACCCTTTGAAGCAACAAATTTATTTCAAAAAGGAAACGTATTAATAAAAAAAAATGTTATAGATTTCATTTGAATTTTTGTTCGTGTAATAACATTGAATATCATACTTATTGGAACCTTATAAATTCAACTTTATTAATTAAGAGCTGTTTGCTCCTGTTATTATCAAACATAAGAATTCTTCTTTGATCTGAATCTTCTGAAAATCTTCTGAAAAATTATTTTTGATATGTCTACAGGGGATGTCTCCATGACAAATGCCACCTTCTTACGTTTTGCAACCTGCACAAACTCAGAAATAAAAAAGCAATTATTATGAACAAAACAACATTATATTTTTATTGTGTATTTCTAACACAAACTATTTTGTTAACATTTCTTTTAATGCCAACTGCAAAAAAAAAATCTTCACATTCATATTTATGTAATTTGTTAATAGAATGTCATCATTTCTTTTAATTAAAAAAAAATGTTATCATTATTTCTGTTGTATTTTTCTTGTATCATTTTGCTTATATTATTATTCCTATACATGCATCATAATGCATATATTTAAGATGGTGTATGTTATGATAATATATTTAAAATGCATTAAATATTACTTCTTTATAGCCCGAAAAAGTAACAGGAAAACAGCTGAAAGGTTAATCGAAAATGGTGTTAAGGAAACGAAAACATTAAGTACTCTCTAAACCCCGTTAAGCAGAACTGCCAAACAGAATTTTAAACCGCAAAAATTTTGAACATTCAGTTTGCTTTTTTATTTATATGTCAAGGTTTTTAGAGAAAAGCTATTTAAACGCTAGATTTGTTATATAAGGTTTTAAAATATTTATCTGTACATGCTTTCGGGTTTTGATATATATAACAAGCGAGATATCTAAGTCAAATGAAACAGGAATCCAAAGGAAACATGCCAAAATATTTTACTAATTGAACTGTGTTATTCATCGCTATTATTTTTTTTATTTATTCATTTTATTAAATAGGTTTCTATACATTTTTTAAAGTGGTGGTTAAATAACCAAAAAAAATTATTTCCTATTAATTTGTTTGATTTTTTTCTTATAAAATTTAAGTATACTTTAATTTATATAGTTCGTTTATCTTCAATTAAGACTTTATTAAGATATCAAGTATTTAAAACAACTCTACTGTCGAAAAATATATATCATTTAACTTTTATTATGCAACTGATATATTGTAACGCAGGTAATATGTGTTTAACATTTAAGACGTTTTCCTGAAATTCAAAAAAATACCATAACTCCATACTTTCCTTGTGAGTATATCCCTAAAACAAACAGATTTAATAATAAGAAATAGCCTTGTTGTGTATCTTTTTATTCTTAAGTTTTTTTGCCAAAAAACATGCCTGTTTAAAATGAAAATTGTATGAAGTATACACGTACCTAAAATCTTAGTAGTGTTTTGTTGCCCTAGAATAATTAATAAAAGTGGAAAAATATGGGTTATACCGCTCATTAAAGGTAACATCCTTGTGGTGGGGCTGATAATAAAGTTCTTAACGTGTTATTTCCGGCAAGTCTTTATTGTTGTTGAAACATGACTATTCTTTGTTTGTAATCATTTGAATATTAATTTTAGGCTTATATAAAAAAGGATGGGCTATATTCTGTCAATATAGATGGAAGAGAACTTATTCAATTAGAATGAGAAAAAGAATTACAGACACGTCATATTTAATTAAATGATTGATTGATTGACACAGAAAAATATTAAAGGGAGATCAGTGTGTGCTTGACTGTTGAGGTTTTGTCAATCCTGTGTCATTTCTTGCGACATCAGTGTCATGAATCAAAATTGTAATCGATCAAATATTGTGATAATGATTAAATGAGTTGGTTATCAATGTATACCGCTAGGCAATGTGATTATAACCCTAATTTACTCTCAAAAACTAAAGGTATTAAATCTAATCTATACCGATAAATGATTTATAAGAAAAAAATCTTATTTAATCAAATTTGACGTTAAGTTAATACGAAATTATAAAAGAAATTAAAGAATAAAGCATTTTCACATATTTTTTTGTTATAGTTATTGAATACATAATACAATTGTGTGAATTTCAAGCATTTTTTTTCAAATTGAATTCTTTGAAGTTTATCGAGTACCTTTGTCTTGACAGAATGTCAATATATCGACAAATGTAAGCTATGATATTTCCTTGTCCAAGGCAAAGGACTTAGCAGACTGATTGACCAATCGACAGAAGATGTTTTTTTCTTTTTCGCACCTGATCCAAATTCTGGTGTTTTCCGGAGATTAGTTTAAGCTTTCCTCTCTTTTTGGATTGCTTATTTTGTAATTTGAGCATAATAACTACTCGTTGTTTTCTTAACTGGGTATCGTAAATCAGTTAATCGATTTGCTTAATAAGAAAGGCACTATATTAAAACAAATAATTTACTATTATTAAGTAAAATGTCAGTGTACAATGTGGAATATCGTATTGTCTGCTCATGCATAATTCAGGTTAAATTATTTATTTTAAATATATCACAATCTGGATATTCAGAAGCTATTAAACATTTTTCAATACCTCCACTGCATTTATCTAGGATTTTTCCAGCTCCTAAATCAAGCTCCTTTCGGGACAAAAATGTCCTTTAACTGAACTACCAAACCTAACCTTTTAAAACTCTTGATCGCGGTTATAACAAAAGGACAAATTGTGATATTTAAGCACATTGTCATTTAATGTAAGGGAGTTAATTACTAAATGTGTCATAACTCGTTATTTAACTGTTTTGTGATAACAAATAACAGTGGTTTTACATTCTAAGAAACACTTATACCAAATCAGTTATTCTCTCGTTACCACTGGTTTCTTTGAAATGGAATTATTAATTATACACATAAAGGCCCTATTTCATTAAAAAAAAAAAAAAGCTCAAGAATAGTTAGTAGAGAATATATACTGTAGAAGTGCTTTTTTCCGCGTGGTATTAATTTACGCTATGTACGCGGTTTCAGATAATGAAATGGAACTTATATATGTAACACACATGACAGTCAAAAGTCCTAATTTTTGCGGATTAAAATTGAGACGAATAGATGGTAAAAAAGTACGTCTTAAGTATTTTGTGGAAAAGCAATTTTAATTGTGATTAGTTTGACATCATTATTTTGATATCATTTTACAGAGCCAGCAAAATATAATATATTTTTATATAAAGTATAATTATATAAATATTATCTAATTGATTAATTAAACCTTCACAGTTTTCAGGACATCCGTTAACTTTTGATTTTCCTTTTCAAACTCTTTATGTTACTTGTTTGTTTTTTGTTTTAAAACATTCACGTGTTGAAAATTAAGGTAAAGGTTTTAAAGATCTAAACATAAACATGTATACTTCGTTTGATTGAGAGAGTTTTATGTGCATGTATATAGCTGTTGTAATGCATTTGCATTCATTAATCAATTGCAATACCCAGAGTTAACATTTTTCAGTAGAAATACTTTCATAGACAAAAAAATCAAATATAATCCATTTCTATTTTGAATCTTGTTATCAAGAAACTTAAATAAAAGGGAGGGAAATAAAACAATCAGCATGTAAACTGAATTAAGAGATAAATCTAATTAAATACTGATTGCTTTTTAGAGAATCCATTCGAAATATAGAATAGTATTTATATATTACATGTTAACTTAGATAACCTTTTTTCAAAATATTTATCTGTTATAAAAGTTTTCTTTGTATGTTTTTAAAGTCTTTTTGAGATTTAATTCAAATCGAGAGATCACCACAGGCCGTTGAAGGCCTGAAAATTTGAATATATGCTGGATACAAAATGTATTGGGCAGATTTGTATTTTGTGCGCCAGCATCTACTGCAACAAAGCGTGTTCTTATATTCGGTCTCATTTGAAGGACCCGTGTGTAATTGGACTGGTATTCTGCGATGTAATTAGAACTAGTACCTTACTCTGCAGCTCCGGGTAAATAAAACTTTGACCACTGCACCAAGATAACAACCATTTTAAAACGCTTGTTTGAAAGCAAAAACCTACTTTATCAAAGAAACTATTGATTATCTAATTTCCATTTTAAGGAAACAATATATAATGAATGATATTTCATAAAGACGTATTATTTTGCTTATTAGAGTAGAAAATGATAAAAATCATAACTAAAATGAATGTGCTTTTCCGGACACCTGGCCTGAATAGAGATGTCTAAACAGAACAGGGTGACAATTGTACTTATATTGATGGTATAAAAGGTAAACTGTCATATATTCAGAAAATGCGGTTATTTAAGTACAAGACGGACTTTTCTGATGTGTTAAAGTCTGTCATGTTAAATCGGAATAAAATACGTCATTCTGAAAACTTGTGATTTAATAACCTAATGAATATTGATTAGGCTGATCGATACCAGAACATGTACAAGACACTGCTGTTTTATTCAATAACAGCTTCAAAGAGGGGTTTATTAGGAAATGATCAGTGACATTTTAATTGAAATACTGTCAACTTGTGCTTGACTCTGTCAAGTATCGGTGACCTTTCTATCAAAATCACGAAAATATTAAATTTTATAAAGCAAAAAAAAAAATTTCTATCCATGATCTTCCTGAAGGAAAACCACCCTCGTTTTTACTTTTTGTACCACTAATGTACTTTAATATCGAGTTTTATGACCAAAAAATATCTACAAGTTATGGAATGCAAATTTTATATCTTCAAGTTTGAATATTGCAATAAGAAATTTTTACTCAAAAGCAGTAAACTTAGATTGAGGTGAGAAGTTTAGAAAAATCGAATCTATTTCAATATACAGAGGAAATAAATGTATGCTTATCTTTATGCATCTTAATCGACAAAAACTCATTAAAATCAATATTCTTCTTAACAACACAGCTACATATAACAAAAATCAGACAGGTAACATATATTATTTCGGTTTTCCTCTAATTTTCTTTTCACAATTGTTTTTAATTATAAAGATCATGGCAAAATATAGAAGGACAATAATATAAAGAATTAGAATCCGATACAACTTTCAGATAAATGTCCTAAAATGATAATGTTTCTCCAGAATATGGAGTTAAGAATGTGATTCAAGCTCATTAAGTGTACTGAGTATTCTGTTCCTATCTCATGACTTTCCAATTAATTATTTTGATTTTACAAAAATAATTTATTTGATTTTACTGGATTCGAAATTCACAAAGAGGGAAATGAACTAATAATAATTTATTGAACTTGCACTGAAAGTAATATTTTATAATTTAATTTTTTGTAAACACATAATTTGTAGGACATCTACCGAATGAGTTCTCTGGCATTATGAAACACCGAGATATATTAGTTTTTGTTTTGCAGACCAATACAAAATGCAAAAAATATTGTTAATGAGTAAGTATAAATTTTCAGTTATCTTGTTTATGATCGATTTTATTTAAATAAAAATGTTATGAGGTTGAATTTGGGAATCATCAATATTTTATTTTTCATTAAAAGGACTTCCCATTTAAAGTGATTTTCCGTGGAAGTTTTTAATTGAATAACAAATGTAAAAATAGAATAAGTATGCTGCTTATATTTTCCTTGAAATGTATCAAGATACTTTCCTATAGAAGAACCTTAGAAAAAAATTACCTTCGTCTTTGAAAAGATAACCACTAGTAGAGTGTAAAAGAATTATGAATCCAAATTCAAGATTCCAATTCTATGCTGAACGCAAAACTTAACAATTTAATAATTCTCTGCAAGACATGATTTTCTGATCCTCTCTACTTATCATGTGCTTATTGTATTTTAAAAAATCTTTATTTTTTTTTTATCAAAAAGAACTGCTTGAGTTCGATTACTCTGTGAAGGAATCAGTTATATGTATCTAAAATAAAGCCTTAAACAGTTATTCTGATCAACATTATATTTGATTATCACATATAAACAAGATAACAGAATGTTACATAGTACTTATATCAATAGCATGCATTTAACTATCCCCTATGCAATCAAAGTTTGAGAAAGTACAGTGTGTAATGCATGGTAAATAATTATGTAGTCCTGGGCTTTATATTCCATCGCCGATTAAATCTTTTCAGAAAAAATATCATCTTTTTTGTCTCATTAATTTTACCTATAATTATAGATAAGTGGGCAGAGGTTTTAGATCATGTGACGCATACTCTCCCAAAAATTTGAAAGGGCAAGTGTTTGTGAAAAGTTGATATCAGAAAGACAAAGTCAGCAAAACTGATAACACTACTTTTCTTGAACTGTATTTGGTCATTAAATAAAAAAAATTACCTGGTTTGTGATACAATTGAAGATAAAGTGCAAAATATTGGCATCCCTTGCATACAAATACCTAATGATTGTCAAGCGACTGAGACATGAGTGTCTTTATTGAAAACAAGAGTTAGAAATAAAATATTGGAAGTTACTTATGTTCGGCTGTGATTTACGAAGGCAATGAAGAGTGGTTTTATCAATAGTTCAAATAGGTTAAAGTGTTAAACATGCTAAAATTATTATGATTCCCTTCAAAGACATGAAAAAATTCATAATCATATTTCTTTGAATTGTACATTTCTATCAACCTTGGGTTTTTCGTATTTTAATCGTTGTTACATAGGACTGTCGTTCGTTGACCTCTTTCTATCTAGTCCATGGCCTTGTATTATGGTACACTAGGACCTTGTATTATGGTTGGAATTCAGTTCAAACACTGATTCTGCAGTCCAAGTTCCTGTGTTTCATGTAAGAAGGGGACCATGCTTTTACCAATGCGCAATTTCATACATTCCAAGGAAGTAATGTTTTAGTTTTTGAAAAAGACAAATGTAAAAAAATCTCAGGGGAAAAGTTTTTAAATTCCTGACTTTTTCAGACAGTTTACTTCTTCTTTTTAAATATTGCTTTTCCTCAAAGATATGGTTTATTGTCATAATTTTTTAACTATTATTTCTAGACAATCAAGGAAAATATATGGAAACAATGAAAAGTATTTCACGCTCAAAAGCCTTTAAACAATATAAATTTTGGAGCAGATGAAACAAGAATTTCAAAGACATCAGAAAAGGGATAAGGTCCAATGAATGAGTGGACATCCCTTTGACTTGTTACACACTATATATGATAATTTTAACTTAAAAAATAAAGTATGTAAAGAACTGAAAAAAGTATTAAAAAATGACAGCAATCATCTTAATGAAAAAGTTGCGAAAGATTAACTAACTCATAGCACAGATAAATCAAATTGCTTTCTAAGCATATGAAATATTATGGGATAACAAAGAGTATTGGAGATCAAAAGTGCATTAAACATTACGAAATAGGAGCTGAGCAAACACGGACTTCTACAACATCAGAGATGGGATTAGGTGCTATGGAGTAGGCATTCCTTACAGAGTGATCAGATCAGCCGTGTGCTCCTTATCTTATTCGGGAAAAAATGGAAAATCCGTATATATTTCTTCATGAAAATAATAGCCCAACAATCAGTTTGAAGAAATGGAAGTAAGAATTTGACTGTATTTGCTGACAAGGTCAATTTATCGACCATTTTTGTACCTTGAAAATGATGAATTTAAACGATACTGATGACATTCTTGCTTCGGCAACCGTTTTTGTCAATAACTTATCTCTTTCTAGAAATTGTTCATAAAAATGAACGTAGAACATTCTCTTCTGTATCGAATCAACTGAGAGATATTAACACTGTGTGTATTGTGAAAAGCATATATTGCTGCACATGTTATGGAAGATTATGATCGAAATTTTAATTAAATCATCTTCATCTTGAAATTTTGTACATGTATATTGATAACCATTAACGCCATAAACGTTTTATTTTCTAGTAAAATATCCAAATATGAAACAGATGTATCAGACTGTGATATCTTTTATTTTAAGCTTATATACTAACATTTCAGGTCTAGAACTGCTCTTTAAATCGGGTTAATTCTAAATGATATGCCTTTAAGACAGTTCAATCAGAGGAGTATATAACGATAAATAACCAACAAATCAGAAAGAAAGAAAATCAATTTTTTATTAATATGCTGTTAACTGGTTGAAGTAATGTAGGTAAATGTATTAATGTTTTCTTTATATTCTCAATGGAACCTTTAACTTGACTCTGTAATTAAATTTCATAGAAATATAGATAATTTTAGTATATTCTCAAAGGTTTGAAATGCTGTTTATATTCTTTTAAATATCTAGAAAAAATACCATTTTAAATGTGGTTAGATGCACTAATGCGCAAGGAATCCTTAAATTCACAAAAATGCATCGCATTTCGTTTTTAAAAAGAGACCACAAATTTCTTTGGTTTGTAAATAAACATCTTTAATGGTCTGAGCGTCTCTCGATCATCCAGAAATAACTGAGTCTGTAGACTACATGATATCTTAAGTATTCTTGGTCAGATATAACACGTGGGCGAACGCAGCACAGAGACAACAGGATATGTATAATGGCGACAGATAAGATGGATGTGGATACAAATGAGAGAATTCACGTGTAGATAATGCATTCAATTCCCTTCCATTCATAAAGGACAATTTATTTAAATCTCTCTCTCTCTCTCTCTCTCTCTCTCTCTCTCTCTCTCTCTCTCTCTCTCTCTCTCTCTCTGCATAATCTTGAAATCATAATCAGTGTAATGACTGGCACTTTTTATGTATCAGCTCTTTTTACAGCTAATGTCAACGTCTCAATTGTAAGTTTGAAATTATCAATTAATGAATTATCAATGCACGAAAACGTACATGTATATCACTTGTAGTCAAATAAACTGCACAATCCTAGCTTGTATAATGCATCTTGCCTGAAATTTTGACCGAATATATATTACGATCTGCTAGAGAGAATAGTTGGACTGATAATTTATTCCATCTTTTTTCGGAAGAAAACTGAAGAAGAATGGAAACAGACATGGCTATCAGATTTTTTGCTGACATATGACCCCTTGACTTGTCAAAATGGAAAGCTTATTCCTCATATCTACCTAATCCAATCTCTGATGTTTTAGAGGTCCATGTTTGCTATACTCCAAGTGTGCTGTTCGTTATTGTCAGGTCTTAAAGATAAAATAGCTAAATTTTAGTTGTTTTTCTAAATTTATTGCAATCATGCAATTGCAATGATGCAGATTAGGTGTTTTAATATCCAAATAATATTGCAAGTATGTTTACGAAACAAAAGGTAATTTAAAAGTAATTGAAATTTATAAACTTGAAGTTTGTAATAGAAATACATAGAAGCACATTCATTTTTGGAGTCCATAGAAATCGAAATGTGTTTTACTTTACGATGAAATATTCCCAACTAAGTGTTAGGGTTGGGCTTTTTTGGTATTTCGTGTATTTCTTTTTTGTTTGTTTTGTTTGTTTGTTTTTTTTTGGGTTTTTTTTTTTTTTTTTTTTTTTTTTTTTTTTTTTTTTTTTTTTGCTTTTTTTCGGGGGGGGGATTATGCTTCACAAATTATCACTGAATTTATCCTGAAATATGAACGTCCACGTTCTCATCCTTATGTGCTTATGTGTAAGTATGGCTTAATTTTCACCAATAACTTTAAACAGCCCACTCCACAATCCGTGTTCTATGGTGATAGATTGATAATTAAATGTTATGTAATTAGTTTCTTATCAGACTTCCTCGTCACTTATGTAAACCAGTCTCTGATTTTCCTTTTATACGATATATAAACCAACCTCGCCCTGTAAAGGCCTGTTTAATTTGACCCACAATGTTAAGAGGACATGCAATTTAACATCGGTTTTCTTGTTTAAAAAGCATGTGTCTGTCCAATAAGCTCTCAGATATATAAAGTTTATAACTTGTACTTTTCTCCTATATTATTTTTCGAGAATCAAAACTGAAACTTGTTGATAAAAATCATGTTTTTAATAATAATTTTTATACATTAGATAAAACACATTTTACAAATTAACTAGGATAACTTTTTAGAACATATATGAATGAGTAAACCCCAACGGATTAATTCACTACTTCGCTTTTTTGAACTCATATTTTCTAGACCCATGTGATACCGTGTCTTGTAATAAAATAAGGGATTTTATTATATACCTTACGTGTATCACTGAATTTTACTGTTGAATTTACGTTATTACGTGACGTCGTGATCCGATTTTCCGGATCACCACACTGTGATTCTCTGAATCCATATCACCACTCTCTGAAACTGATGACGAAGTACGCAAAAACATGACGTTATTTTTCTAGCGCGTTAAAGAGTCCCTTGTTATTATGCTTTGGTTTATGGATAAATAATATACAACTGATCTTAAATGTTTTGTTTCGATATATTTAGCTATTTATAAGGAGGTATATAATAAATTTATCATTATAACAGTAACTTGATCTTATGAAGAGCCGCATTCTCTGATTGACCGTGGATCATATATAAACTCGACACTTCGCGTCTCGTAAAGATCTGATGATCCGCGCCTGTCAACTCGACGTGATACGACCCTTCGGATCAAGTTACTGTTATAATATATATATAATGAACACATTAATCTTGCTCAAAATCTAAATCAAATAGGAAGCAGAGCAAACAGAAAAAAATTGTGTAAAGTTGCCTTAATCACAGGAGGAAACTTCAGCTTTTTAACTGCTACTGTATATAGGGAAATTTTCGCCCCCTTCCTTTTATTTTTTACGCTTTCGCCCTTGTTACAAGTGGGCAAATTTTAAACGGGGCGAATCCAGTCAATACAGTATTAATTCTTCAACAAAACTTGGACTAGATGAATTTAAAACGGAGCAAATTTGTAAACAAGTGTAAAAGGGCGAAATAATAGGGCGAAAAAACCCTGTATACAGTAAATAGAAATTGAAAGACTCTCTCTCTCTCTCTCTCTCTCTCTCTCTCTCTCTCTCTCTTTCTCTCTCTCTCTCTCTCTCTCTGGAGATTAATCCTGTAGATAAAATCTGTAATACTTGTTTTTACATTTTATAAATTATATATCCGTTAATACCTGACCATTCGTTATCAACGATCATTCGGCTTGTATTACATACCAATAGGAAATACTAGTAATTCTATTTCAATGAAACCTAAATATCTACTTTTCTAAGAGTCTCTTTTCTCAATGCTCTACTCTCAATTGGTATGCTATAGTTATCTTTTGAGCATATTTATTGTTTTTTGTTATAGATTTCCTATTTACACTCACTTCCTTAGAAGAATATGTGTTCAAATTATTTTTAAAATGTGGGTTTTTTTTTCTTGGTTATGTTTTTCAAGTTGCATCGTATACATTAAACAAGCTAGAAGTGCTTTTGTCTTTCTAATAGAGTCATTTGATTGTATCCTGAGACACATCACAAAATAGAATATCCATAAAAATAAGAAGGAACATTGAAATTTTTCTAAGTCAGCCTCTTATTATAGTGTTGATAAATCAACAAAAGTACTTTAGCAACATGAAACTCTATCACCTTTCTGAAGTCGCAAAGAAACCATCATCTATCATCTGTCGTTTTGAAATAACAGTAATTATATTTGTTTCAGATTGATTATTATGCACCAAAATACAAACGTATGGACGAAAGATTTATATGAGCTGCAAAGCAAATAAAAACAGTTCACTTGCATTTAACAACTTCGAAATTAAATGATTGCTGAGGCATAACAAAATGAATTTCCTAATTTTAGAAAGTTACAAAGGTGTATATCCAGTAGAATATCAAGTTTGTAAAGACATATAGAAACTTACTGTAAATGCATGTAGCAGTATAGAAATATTTAAGTTCTTTTTTTCAAACAAACACTAGAAGGAACCTGAGAAATTCGACATTATTTGCACATTAATGTTTATGAAGGGTTTTCTGTTTAAAATCTGCACTTAGCTAATGCTAAAATGTCATTTTAAATAAATTGTAAAGAAAAAAATCGCCTTTGTTATATTGAGGTTATTTTGAAGATAGTAAGTTTCAAGATTTAGCGTCTTTTTTTTTTATCAAATTTGAGCAGAACATTCAAATTTCAGAAAGTCTTCATGCATTTCCAAAAAAAGTAAAGTGTTTAATCCGTGTGTGAAGACATAGGATGCAAAAAATATATATGAATGGCATCTTTCTTCTTAACGAAACATATGGAGATAACGCACAGTACTCAAGAACAAAAGTCTATAAAAACAATACAACATAGAACAGAGCAAACATGAAACTCCAAAAATCGGAGGACGAGTGAGCATCCCCTGTTAGAATAGATAGAAGAGGTATTACTAGAAGAATCATTTTATGAATATGTTGGATTTCGTCAGCTGATCACAGAACCAGTAAATGAACCTTAGATTCCTGGAATGCTTAATTATACAAATATAAGATCTTGCAAGGACATTGGAAAATTTGGATTGTATCATGTAGACACTATATATGCAGTTTTTTTTTCAAAAATATGGATATGGAACGTATGGAGATAACGAACAGTATCCACAAAACAATACATAATACGAGCAGAGCAAACATGGGCCTCCAAAACATCAGAGGTGAGATCAGGAGACATGGAGGAGTGAGCATCTCCTGCTGACCGCTGTGAAAGAATATCATTATTTTGAAAATAGTAAAAGGATGGCTTTTAAAGAAGATTTTGCAATAAACACATGTTTGCATATAATAAATCTTATAAAAACAGAGTCTTTTGTAGTGCACTATATCTTTCAGGTTTTGATTTTTTTTAAGTTGTCTATTCCATAAAATGTATTGAAAAAAAAAACAATTGAACTCATCAATGTCCAAACATTTTATTTATTTTTTTTAATTAACGCTCATATAGGATGAGTATAGCATGGAAGATATGGAAATAACGGGCAGTTTAAATCTCAAATGTCTACACAAGCAATACAAATCAGAAGCAAATCTAAAACGGACTCCTAATACATCAGAGTTAGCATGAGGTGCCAAGTGGTCTTATCCGCGATGTGTGCATTGTCTTGATGAAGAAGAATGGTCAAACAGTTTGTATAAAAAACGTGTGTTCCTGAATTGATAGTGAAATATTCATCCAATTTCTTTTTTAAATGGCATTATTTTGGTCAAGAATAATTTTTTACTGGGAACATTCAAAAAATTGCTCAGTTTGACCGGTCGACAGGATATGCTTACTCGTCCTTGGCACATGATCCAAACCCTCATATTCTTAGAGGTCCCTGTCTGTTGATCTGTATAAAGAGCTTTTGAGTATGAGTACTGTTCGTTATCTCTATTTTTCATTGTTCCATCTACAATTATTTCGTCCTCACAGTTCTTTAAACACTTAACGTCAGAAACATCGCAGTAAATTATGATTCAGATAATGGAAGAATTTATGATCTGATACTCCCTGACAATAAACATTGTCATGCATAATGATCACTTGTAAAAATCCAAAAACTGAATCATTAACTATCTGCGTATACTGCATAATGAAGTAGTCCAACACTTATTTAGCATCAAATTGTGTCACAAGAGACCAAATATACCTAATTGCTCTTTTCAATTCAAATATTTGTTGATATCATTTTTGGCAAAAAACAGAGCAGAAGATTTTATACTTATTAAGACAGAAGATTTATACTTATTAAGACGGATCAGCCAATCAAATATCGAGTTCAAAACTAGAACCTTCAAACAGATGTTGTTCCCTTGAAGAAAGAGAGACACCAAGGAAAATAAGAATTGTGATGGCATAAAAAAGAGTTTAAGGTTGATTGACCGTTGAGAAAGAAACTTGATAACTTCATTGGAGATACATAAAATGTGTGCGTTTTGATTTCGATCTAAGTTTTATTTTAAAATCTTTAACAGTGGTTTGATATTTTTGACCGAAAATTAGGGGGCTAAATCTACATTTAAAAAAAATTAAACATAATTTGAGTATTTAATTTTTTTAACTTATCCCAAGCATTCCAGTACTTTCAATTAAAATAACATCTATTTAGTGCACTGGATTAAGAAACTAGAAGCATTTTCATTTCACACTTCATTAACATGGTATACTTGACATAAAAGAATATAAGAATATGCGGAGATCATTTGATTTTAGGCTATACTTTATATCCCATCAAAGGGTTTTATTAATAAAATTTCGATTTGTTTTTAAAAAAATCATTTCTTGCTCCTCTACGATCGTTGATTGCGATGTTTTTCTTCACCTCATTTTTTCTATACAAAGTTATTCATAGCAAAACTTTTTTCAATAAAATTTATGAAAAAAATGTCTTCAATTTCAAGATTGATCAAGATACTTTCTAGCACTTTAGATATTTTTCCTTGAAAAGGGACATGCAATATTGTTATTAACTGTAAGATATTTGACTTTTTCTATTAGAGTATTTAAACGTTCTACGTAAATCTAAGCTACATTCAGTACAACTAACCTTTTTTAACTTTTACAAACGTTAACATTAATTCGTATGATTGATTTAAGTTTGCTGACTTCCTAAAATTAACAAAAGTAATCGGTCAACATAGCTTTACGCTATATTTTCCTATTTATCAGAAAATTATTCATAAGAAAGTTAACATGTACATAAATAAAAATCATTTTATGTTTTCCTCTGAAACACATGAATCGGTATGAAGACAAGTCCCAAAATATGAATCTCTCGCTACAAATATCCTGTGTGTAAAATTATATTTTCAATAAACACTTATTCTCAGCAAACATGTTTCTTTTTTGCATATGCAAAGCAATGTGTCGGCAGCCTCTAGTCTTGTGTCTTTTTGATCCCAAAGGCAGAGTAAGAAGAAATTGAACAATTAATAATAAACCAAAGTTTGTAATATAAAACTCCATTCAACCACAAGTTACACGATTTCTTTTTCATTGTAAACGTGTGGTTTATTTCCAAGAAAGAGATGAACAGTTCTATGATTCATTTTAACATTTGCTCTTGGAAAAGATATAACCTTTTTCTCCGATATATTATGTCCAATCGAAATTTCCAGACCTTTCGATTAACTGTAATATTATCTTGACAGCTTGCCTGTCATTTTTCTCGGTTGAACGTAATTAACATCAATAATCACGCAAGAGAGGCGCCTTAGGGGGAACTAAGAACAATGGCAAATACACATAAAATAGCAAAAACACTAGTTAAGTATCACATTCTTGAAAACAAAAATCCAGTACTCAATCAAATAAACGAAGTAAAATATTCCTGTCTTACATTTTCGCTAATAATATGAATATATTCACCATTTAAACAACTAATGTAAGAATATGTAAATGACTCCAGCACGAAATCTTGCCATTATCATATCCAGTCACGCCCCCTAATTTTCATAATGATGTAGGCGTGACAGGAAATGTTTTGATTGACAGTCCTAAAGGAAATATCGCATATCTGTGGCCTCCGATAGGTCATGCTGGGAATTTAATGACTCGGTATATATACTTTCCTCTGTAATAATTTGTGCTAGACGGGAGCATTTGAAAAGGACTTGAGCGCGCATTGTCACAAAACTCGGACGATGCTGGCTGTATTATTCCTCTCGGCTCTTATGGGTAAGTGTTAAGAGCTAGTTTTATTTTCATTTTCAAAATTTAAAAATAAAATGAAAATACCCTTTTGAATGCAGAAAAAAATATGCATTCTTTCAGTGTTAATATTGTTCAGAAAAGTGACTTCATGAATCAAAATTAAATGTACAGATGTAAATTTAACCTACCCTTTAGGATTGTATGTCATTTAAATTTAAATTTTTGCTCAGTGTTACATTTAAGTTTAAAGATTAGAAAATATATTTTATTTGAAATAGTATGAAGTACTTTTATTAAAATACATGTATTACAATAATAATTCAGTTTGGGAGAAAAATTAGGTCATTCTCAATTCAATGTGGCGCAGTGTATTATACCCTTTCATTAATTGCTGATTATGCAGCCCGTTTGGTTGAAGTCCGAAGGCCGTAGGGTTATTTTTTATTCGGACCGTGGTCTAACATCATAACATAAAATACCTGGATGTCTTTAACATAGCTATTAAACCGTCACATAGATTGTGGTCCGGCCGTTTTGAAGCTTCAGTTGTAGGAATGTTGACAACTGCAACACTTGGGCCTATAAATCATGTCGGACTCGGCATTCTGCTAATACTGGCCACGCATGAATAGTTATCGATGGCCTCATATGGACTGTTTGTTACATTGGTTGTGGTGTGTCTCGTTGAATTTTTCTGTAAATTATTTTTGTATTGATGATTGTATATTTGGGGGATATAAATTTCTCCAGTAAATAGATTTGATATTTTTTTCATTTTTTTTTTAATTTAATCACAGTTACCTGGATAAATATGCCTTTCAAAGGTGTAAAAAGCTTTATGATTTAAACCAAAAATCTTCAAAACCTTTAAATTCTGGTTTGGCCGATACCTTTTCAAAATCTATTTTCTCTCATAAATTTGATATCTATATTCAAACTGGTGTTCTTTGCAATTAGTTACACCCAGTCATATACTTCTTGCCTTATTAGAAAAATAAATTGAAGCTTTACTTCAAATGAATTTTGTATTTCTAATAAATGACAATGTCATCATGTTCTTTTAAACGCTTTTTCTTGTACATTTAAGATCAATGACATTAAGTGTTTGTCTTAAACTAATAAAAAGTCCAGAATGAAAGACCCTCCCACCTTTCTACTCTTGTGTCTAATAAATACCTTTAGTTAAAAGTGAATACGTTTATAAAGTTGTACATTTTTTTTTTTCGTGGAAACAAAAATGTTCTGCTTTTTCATCCAAAAAGGAAACGGAAAAACAAAAACCATTGAAGCATTAGATTTGCATCAATTACGCATTTCCTCATTTTTATTTCTACTAATGTAGAGTTCACTGTGCCGATTCATTACTGATGTCTATTTGATGTTAAATTCAATTCAACAAACGAGATTTTGAAAGAAATATTTGACTCATGAAATCTTGTAATCTTCATTTGAAATCTGCTAAAGAACAGGCGGAAACACAAATATTCCTCGTTTTTACATCTTTTTGTGGTCAATTTCCGTTTAAATCATGATTTGTTTATTGCTTTAACATCTAATTCCATCACGTGTGATTTTTCACACACCAAAAGCAGACGAAGGTAGAAAACCGCTAGTTCAACCAGACAGCGCCCCCTAGCGAAAAATTAAATTGATGGGTTTGTCTAATTGATGTAAGAGGTGCCTTTGTAACTGCTGGACGAAAACATGGTAATGCGCTTGTTTACAAGTACTTAAGACAAAGGGGAGGTTTCAATTCTGCAATCGAGGAATTTCGTACAAGACGTCGTTATGTTTTTTTATTAACATCAAACGCTTTGTTACGAATGACCTCTTGTTAGAAACATCAATTGTTAAGGCATGTAATTTCAGACATGTAATTATGCAAAGCATTAAGTACAAGGTATACGTTACCTGATGGGCAATAAATAATTTTTGTCTGATTGACTTGTACTGAATAACTTTTTTTTTTGAAAGATTGCGGTCAATTTCGATTGGACTTAGTATTTTTTTTAAATGTTACCTTTTATATTTATTTGACAATTAGTGATATTTTGGGATCTGTTTTGACTGCGAAATAGAGTAAATCATCAAATGAAAATTACGAAACTTCTTTTTTTTTGTACTTCTACTCATTAAAACTTATGTTTTAAATAGATAGGGAGTATAAACTTTTGTTTTATTATTTTTAAAATAAAATATGAATGTATTAATATATGTTTAACAATAAAGATTGGTTATTGAAGAATATAGTAAATGGATATCTTTACAGCATACGTGTAAATTAAATAAAGATTTTTTTGTTTTATTTTTACAGGCCTCGCCATTGGAGGTAAGCATACACACAGGGAGAGAGGGGGGATCCACTGCAGTTTAAATTCATATTAAGCAAAAAAAAATAAAAAAAAAAATAAAACCAATCCAATTTTAACAATAATGCTACTGTAGTTAATTTAATTTTTAAATTTGGAATATACGTTTAAACCCCACCCCCCCCCCCCCAAAAAAAAAAAAAGAAAAAGAAAACATGAGACTACACGTATAATTGAACTGACTATGTAACGTTCCGATTTCAATAGGTGTTGTCGCCTCATTGCCAACTTAATTAATCGATGGTTAATTAATTTATTTATCTTTTAATCCAAATTACCTTTATTTGACAGATCCATTGCCACCTGTAAGAAAACACACAGAGAGTAAGTATCTTTTGTAAAATTTAAATTTTTTTTTTAATTCGAAATGATAAGTTATCTTAAACATTATATGAATTGTTTTGAAAAGGTAGATGTCTCTTTTATTTGTTCATTTCTACCTTTTTGTCTTTTTCAGTCATCCATGTTCGTAAGTACAGGATTTCTTTATATCTTCTTTCTCACACTAGTGATTGAGTGTAAAGAATGGAGGTGTTTCGATCATACGTAGAATTGAAAGAAATTCCGCAGTGGAAACTGAAAACAACAACCTTCTCTTATTCAGAAATATTAATTATTAGGAATTGATATGACATATATTTATTTCAAGACATACAAAGAAAGAGATAAACTTCTGTTAAAACAAATTTTATTCATTTTGTTCTATTTCTATTATGTTCGTTTTTGTTACAGTGATTCTTAATTTTGAATACTTTGAAAACCTAATTCTTACCTTTCTTTTTCTTTCTAGCCGCTCCTAAGCCACAAGTTCGACACGTGCCCGCCCTTCAAGAACATCCCAGTAAGAAAAAAAGATTTTTCGCATTTTCAATAACAATTTCAATGAACCTGGCATTCTTAAAATCTAACTGTACACTCAATTAAAGTTGATTTTTAAGATCTAAAAATGACAAAATGAAAGAAATAAAAAAAAATTTAAAGACGAGGTGTCAGTGTTTCTTAAATATTATTAAATGCTGATTGTATATTTGATTAAATAACATTCTTAATCCCTCCTTACAGAACAAGTAATCCAACATGTTCCCATCAGACAGACAGTCGTCAAACAAATTAATGTACCAAGGGACATCCTTCGTGAAGGTAGGCTCTCAGGGAATAAAAAAATGGCCAGATTTTCTCTTTTTTTTTCAGAAGATATGATACACTTCAAATCAGTTTTTTTTTAATATATATATGCAAGATACCTTTTTTAGTAATTTTTCATTTTATTAGAGATTTGATTATGATTTTATCATATCAAAGTAGTAAAATAATGTCAAGGCTAATAATTGCTTAGTTAGGACCCTGTGTATACGAAAAAAAACCTTTTATATGACTTTGATTTTTCTTTATTTTTCTTTCACAGTGCCGGTTATCGTCGAAAAGAAATGTAAGTAAACACACTTTTTTAATGGACTACAAATCGTACCAAAAATTAATTGAAATCGGCAAAAAAAAATTGATTTAAGTAACTTTGATTGTCTTTTTCTATCCTTTTTTAGTGATTTTGAAGCAGCCACATATTCGTAGATTCCCCATCGATGTTAAGAAGACTCTGTTGCAGCCCCATATTAAACACGTACCACGTAAGTTTTTTATTTGGTCATTTCTATGGTTCATACAACGACGTTGTCAGCAGATACAGTTGATCATCAAGTGAAATGCTGACTGACGTTTTTCATTTTAATTATAAGGCTATTATTTCCACACTGAATTGTCGACAATTTCTTCTGATCATGACAAGGAGCACACGGTGTGACCGTTTGACAAGGGATGCTTACTCCTCAATGGCACTTGATCCCACCTCTTATAATTTGAGGTCCGTAATTGCTCTGCTCAAAATTTTTATTGTTTTAATGACTTTTGAGATTGGAAACTGTTCATTATCTCCATATATTTAATTCACCTTAATTTTAAGTCTGTAACAGAATTTTTTATAAGTCATGAAAGGTAAACATTCACATAGATGAATGAACATGCACAAATTGATTTTCAGGTAAAACAGTCACAGCCATTCATGTGTTTTATTTCCAAATAAAAGCTAACTATAAACAGATTTGTTTGGGCAAAGAAAAGTTTGACTTAACAGTTGTTCAAATGTAATTTTGAATGATAAATATTGTTATTACAAATAAATAAAGCCTATTTTCTTTTTGTTTCTTTTCAGAGGTCAGAGTTAATTACCGCAAGAGGCCATGTAAGTACAAGAAAGAAACATTATATATACAGTCATCAAATATTTGTAAAAAATACAAATCCATTAGAAACCTTATGTCAAACACCAAAGCAGTGAAAAAAGCGTCACAAACTCCAGCTTTAACTTATTAAAGCATACAAAACAATTCATTCAAAAACATGTTATATTTACAATAAAAAGTTAGAACTTTGACAATTTAGAGACGTTGAGGAAGTGAACGATTTTTTTATATTCGTAAAAGTTTCCACTTGTCCACATTCCTTTTAAAGAGTACTGACAAATACAAGTAAATCACCAAAGTTTTCTGTTCTCCTTTTAATGATTATCCATAAAAGTGAATCCTTTTAAATGTTATTTTACAGTTAACAATTTAACTGTTTTAAGGCAGGTGGGATGATTTTTTTTTTATTTCTTTTTAGATGATGTCTGGCACACGAAAACTGTGAAGAAGATCATCAAGGTCCCACGCCCATACCCCGTCGTCAAACACAAAATCGGTAAAGACAATCTTAAATCACTACATCCTTATAACAAAAAACACGAAACAAAGACAAAAAATCGGCCCAAACAACCTTAAACTACTACTATCTTAAAACCAAAACAGAAAACAAACACAGAATTTGTACAAACAACCTCAATGTTCTACTACCGTAAAATACTGAAACAACCACAAAATCGGCTCAGACAACCTTAATGTACTACTAGTTTTAAAACACAAGCACAAAATCGGTAGGAACAGCCTAAATGTACTACTACCTTTATGCTACAAATCAGTGTTTTAATAGGTGTTTCTTCGTCATTTGGGATTTTGGGAGTTTCGGGGGGGGGGGGGGGGGGGGGGGGGTGATAATAAGCCAGCGTAGAAAGAAATCACTCGGATACTTTTACTGAAAGCTTTTTCAAGAGAGAAATGCTGTTTGAATAACGCATTGCTTAAAATCAATTTAATTTTATGAATTTATATTTATTTATTTTTGTTTACAGTCACAAAGGTGCTGAATAGAGTTGGTAAGTATTTAAAATAAAATCTATTTTTACCTCATATAATTTCAATACTATCCTTTTTTATTTCCAAAACAAAGTATATAGGTTAAGAAAATGAGTTTTATGAAAAATATAATGGATTAAAATACGAGGTTCCAGATAAATCATCTGAAACTAATTTCTTTAAAATATTTTTTTCAGTCGATGTCCCACACAAAGTATACAAAGACAAAGTTAAAGTTGGTAAGTTTACCATTATTTGGTGCTAAAATCATAGATTCCACAAGATGTATATTTCTTGATTTTTAATCATTCTCATTGACTGATGTCAATTTATATCTCATTGATCATTTATTTCTTCTTTTTCAGTTCAAGTACCACAACCCTGTGAGTAAAAAAATATCGAGCACTTAACAAACCTTATTCTGAATATATGAGAAGAAAAATAATTTATTCCTGAAAATGACAAAACGCATTAAATATATAATACATAAGAACGACTTTTAATAGGTCGATCGTATTATAAATCGATTATCGTATTATCAAAGTCATAGTATTATTCGATATTCTTATATTGAAATTTAAATCATTTCTATTATTATAATAGTCAAGGTACAGAAGGTCCACCACAGAAAGATTGATGTTCCCATTGAGGTGCGCGTACCCGTCCCACGTGAGTATTGCCACTGGCAACTTGATAAATAATCTAAAATACATAGCACAATTGAAGGTTACGAAATTACCAATTGCAAAATTTCACATCAAGTAAATAGAAATTCTAAAAAAGATTAAAGAAATCATGAATTGTGAAATTATTGTGAAATGTTAAAGGATATATGATATTAAATGTAATTACATAGCAAAAATTAAGGAATGTCTATTGCTGTCTTAAATTTGCTTTGAAAATATAATTTATCTCTTTTTTGACAGGTGTCAA
Organism: Saccostrea cuccullata; assembly: GCF_032062105.1. NCBI lineage: Eukaryota > Metazoa > Mollusca > Bivalvia > Ostreida > Ostreidae > Saccostrea > Saccostrea cuccullata. The sequence goes on from NW_026926389.1 coordinate 159,720, forward strand.
TATAAAAAGAACACAGGAGGTCCAGAAAGGTCAGTTTTCACATTTAGTAATACAATTAGCAATTTTCTTACAAATCGTACTAAGATTTAACAAAAATATTTTCAAATTCACTTGACTTTCACAAAGAAAACTAATTCGTTAAAGCTATGCAGACATCATTCTTTATTTTTGTTTCATTCATGTCTTTTATTCTTTTCAGTTCCTATTGATGGTAAGAGAAAATGCTGATGACGAATTATCAGATGTAAACATGTACATCAAGCTCTAAGTAGAACAGGCTTTTAAGCTGCAGGAAAAGCGTTTATTTTCAGATGAATAATACATTTTTTTGTCTTTTTTTTCTTCTTTTTAAAAAAAATGTGCATTTTTTAAATATGAAATTTTAAATCTTAAAGCAAAAAAATTACCTTATTTTATTTTTTTATCATTTGAATAAAAATTGTGAAATTTATTTTTTTACATAACGTATTTTTTATATGTTAAATTTAACACTTGATTTGCCTTTTCAGTCACTGTTGTAAAGAAGGTCGGCATTCCAAGTAAGTTGATATTCTTCCTTGATCAAATACAATGGAAGAATGCTAATTTATTAAAAAGCATATAAAATACAAATAGCTGTTATCTAAAAATTGAAAATATCAACTCATTTCTCTTTTTTTTAATTAAAGGAAAGACAACATTGACTGAAATTGTTCCCGTACCAGTGAAACGTAAGTATCTAGACTCTTCCTTATTATCCAAAATCAAGAAATTTTTAATGGTTTCTTATAATAAGTAATAGAAAGATTTTCGTGTAATGTATTCTTTCATTGTCTATATTGAATAATACTTCAACTTTTACTTTTCTTGAAACATTTTAATAATATTTGTACAATATATTTTGAATAATTTACTATTACCCTCTATCTGCGAACCCTGAATAAATTCAATATGTATTTTACATATTTGTGTGGGGAAATTCACTCATAATCATATAACGGATCTTTTATATACAAATGATCTGTCCTGATAATGGTGATGGCAACTTGTTCTACTTTTGTAAAAACTTTTACTTCCTTTTAAGGTCTTTACATGTTTTATGTAACTGTTCAATGCATGCAATCTTTTTTCATGTTTGGTGTTTGGTTTATATATATTTTTGTCAATGTCTTTTCAGTCACCTTTCAGCCAATCTTGTATCCCTGTTTGAACTTTATAACCTATTTGTTCTTTTTTAAATCCCTCGCCTGATTTTCTTTTTCATGTTTGTGTCTCTGAATTAATTTGTTTACCTATTTTGTTCTTTTGTAATTATCCCGAAGTTGAATTTTTTCAAACTTTGACCTTTGAACTTGCCGCTTGAATTACAGCAGAGGGATGTGGCCCGGATGGTGTAGATTGTGGAAGTTTTGCTTCTGCTAGCTCTGTCGTTACAGACTCAGTAGGTGTTGGAGGAGTAGCTGGGTCTGGTGCTGCCCATCTTGACGACGTCTTTGTAGGCGGATCAGGCTTCTCTGACTCAGTAGGAGTTGTAGATGGTTCGGTAGCAGTTGGTGGTGGAGTACGCACCGTTGTTGATGAATCCGTAGGAATGGTTCCAGTAATCAAGAAAGTCCGTAAGGTTACAGTTGGTCCGTCAGCCCCCATTGTCCGTCAGGACATCCGCACTACTGTAGTGGGAAATACTGGCCCTATTGTCCGGGGTGACGTAATAGAAGGAGAATTGTACGGACCTGATTTACCTGATCTAGCACCTAATGTTGGGCCTGGTGTAGGTCCCACATTTATTGAGAGCTCTGTTTCTAGTCGACCATCAGTTTTGCCAATTCCAACAGAACCATACCTTCCCGGAGGTCCTGGATTTGCTAGGGACGGTGGTATATATGCTGATGTTCAGTCAGGTATTGGTGGTGCAAGCGGTATATATTCTGATGTAGGGCCAGGTTTCGATGGTCCCGGCGGTATATATACTGATATAGACTCAGGTTTCGGTGGCGTCGATGGTTTATATTCTGGTATTGATGGAGCCGGTGGTATATATGGAGACTTACAGTCAGGTTTTGGAAACTCATTAGAACTTCGAGCTGATGGATTCGGGGGCGGGGCTGGTTCTGCTGACCTCATTGAGAGGACCAGAACTACCACATCCGGTGGTGGTGGAGGAGACATTGTATACCAGGAGAGGAGGTCAATTCCTATACTGGTGGGCGGAGACGTCCAAGGACGAATTATTAGGACTGGTAAGGTTGAATCACAAATCCCAATGTACCCACAGCAGCTACTTTCCAGAACATTATATCCAAGCCTCCAGGTGATATATATGTATCCTTAATGCATATTATCTTTGTACACAAATATATAAGATATATTTCCAACAGTTAGGCTGTTCAGCTTTTCCTTCCCTTTCTTCCTCCTTCATTGACTTTTGTGATTATCAATGCACATGGTTTATATATGGTTTGCTTTCAAATTTCAATTCCAGGACATGCTTTTATCTATAATGGTTTGTGGTTCACAGTTTCCAGGATAACGGATGGTTTAGAATGAGCGTATACTATTCCTCACCGACAATTGAATATATTGAACAATTGCATTCTATAATCTATATCGACTGGGAATGCAGATTAATACTGGATCAAATAACTACTTATATATGTTATCAAGTGTAATGAAGCTTTTATCCTTGAACAATCCATGTATATATGCACATATGTAACTACCTCTGCACTTTTCTTTTTTGGACGCAAATGTCCAGTTGCAGTCTTCAACTCATCATTGATACACCCATGTATTTCTTCGAGCAATGTTTATTTCCCGCTTTTATATATTTTGTTTTTCTGTATGTATCAATCTTAGCCCTATGATTTTTTCCCATTTTCCTGCATGCAGTAGACATTGCTTTCTTGGTTTGTTTTTCCTGTCTATCATAGATCGTTTCGATTTTTCGTTATAAAGAAATTGTATCATATGGTATATGATCGCTTTAAAACTTGTCTATTTGATTTTTTTCATTATCTTTCAGATGGCGGTGGTTATGGCCCTAACTATGGTACGTTTACATCCAATTTTAGAAAACATGAATTTTAAATTATCATCTGTTACCCATTCTTTGAATCAATTATTATTGACAATCATCTAAACTAAAAGTTTTTTTTCATTAGAAAATACCTGATGAGTAAAATATGAAAAACAAACATATCAGAAGTCCGTATTGCACTTTTTACAATGGATAAAAACTTTATAGGAATATTGGCTTCAAGTATAATAAAATTTTATGGATTTTTATATTTTATTTCTATATTTATCTCTTCTTTTTTTTTATCTAAAACGTTATAAGGAATTTCCATAAAATTTGATAATTCCTCATTTTCATCACCTTCCCTTCTGCTTAAGGCAACATAACCTCATTCATTCTTTTATTTCTGATCTGATTTTACTTCTTCTTTCATTTCTCTTCAATATTCATTTCTCTTCAATATTCATTTCTCTTCAATATTCATGTCTCCTCAAATTAGATGATTCCGATAATGACGTCGCTGTAGCTAGTGCCTCTGCAGGAGGCTTAATCGGAGCTGCAGCCAGAGGCCCTATAGGGGTCGGGGCTGCAAACGGAGGCGCCTTCGGGGTCAATGCTGGTGCCTCGGCCGCTGCTTCTGCTGGAGTTTCTGCTGGGCAACTTGGCCTTGGCTTTGTGAACCAAGGTGGTCATTTCGATGCCGGTATTGGTGGCCATGGGGCCATTGATGCCCCCTTTTTTGGTGGTGACATAAGCAGTGCGCAAGCGCAAGCCCAAGCCCAGGCTCAGGCTCAAGCTCAGGTTTTTGCCCAAGCTCAGAACTTTGCCCTAGCTCAAGCTCAGAGTTTAGCCCATTCCCAGGGTCACGCTAATAACATTGGAGATTCATTACATTCTGATTTACAGTTAGCCAACAATTTAGCATATGGTGACAATTATGGTAAGCTATTGTAAATTAAGACAACGAATGAAATAGAATTCAAATTCTTAATCACCCGGTCTCTAAAGAAGAAACTTTAATCATTATTCGTGTATTTCTCTAGATGTCAACAAATATGGTAAGATTGATTGTTGCCAAGGTTTTAAAAAGCCGCTCACGTGATTTCGAATGAAAAACTAGAATGCCAGCACATGCGCTATTTTTCACTTTTTCGTTTTTAAAACAAAGCACAACTGATAACCAGGAGTTTGATACTGATCTGGCCCACAGTTGCACTGCGCTATGTCCATCTGCTGCACATCTTGTTCGCTGACACCCAACTTTCTATTTTCACTTTCTACTTTCTATTCTCAACATTTTCTGCTTCATTTATGTCCGCTTCATTTTCAACAACTTTTACATGTATGCAGGTATCTCTTTCATCTTGTTTTCCCCACCACTTTTACACTTAACAGAAATCATCATTTTTCAATTATACTTTTTATGTAACAAATAAAGTTGCAACTTTTTTAGGTGACATCAATATTCCGGTATAACGGTAAAAAACCTCTGTAAAAAGCTGTCCTTTATCAGACCTTAATATTCACCAAGGCTTCAAACTTATTATATCTTTATAGGAAGAATTCTTAAATTCTTTCAGCTTTAATCCTGTATTAATCTGTGTACGATTATCCACTCCCATGCAAATATATGCATTAGTAAACTATACAAAGAGATATTTCTTATTTTCATCTACTTAGATCCTTCATGTTATACTCATTTTTGATGTAAATAAGCATATGCTCTTTTGTGATTTTTGACATCACACATTTATGCGATATTTTTCTAGAGTTGAGGGACATTTAAACATTCAAATAACTTTCATCCATTGTTTTCACTACGCATTAAGCACAATCACTTGTAATTATTGCATTTTGCACACGGTTTTCAGTGTTGATTTTTTGTTTTCATTTTTTCTTGAAAATATGTGTCAGGTTGTGGAACAATTCAAACAATCTTTATATGAAATGGATTTTTGCTGTTCAAACATGTTAATGTGTTAGCCAAGAATTTTTCAGCATTTATTTTCCCAATACTTGAGTTTGTAAAAAAAAATGCAACGTTTTTTTTTATTCTAAAGTTTTCCATCTATTTTGTATTCTTTTTATTTCCTATGTTGACCTATATTCTTATTTTTCTTTTAATTTTTTTACAGCTTAATAAGGCTCTGATCTCCGAGCCGTCGGTAAGATTTACTTTCCCTTTCACTTTACAATTGTTTTCAATACCAATTTCTTCAAAATAGGTCGATTATATGCAAATATATTCATCAGCATAATAATTTTATTTAATCTGATAACCTAGATCCAACCAATTCTAAATCTTTAAAAAAAAATATTTTGTTAAAAAAATAACAAAGATAAAAAATAAGTTATATTGTCTTAAAAGCACGAAATATTTAAATTTGTTTTTGTTTATATTTTAGGGTGCTTCGGCTCTTCTTCCTGGGTTTGAGACACCATTGTACATTACTATAAATAGAAACATATTGACATTGGCTATTTCAGTGTGTAACATTCATCCTCGGGCGTCTGAATATATTTTATTAACAAAACTTAACAGTTGTTGTTTGTTGTTTATGGTTGTGTGTGACTGGTCGACAGGGGATGCTCATTCCTCCAATCTGTTATGTTTTGGAGGTCTGCGATCTTTAATTTCAAAGACACCAAGTTTACCTAAAGATTCTTTAAATAGTACAGATAATACCTTAGATCCATGAGCGATCTAATGAAAATGAAATTGTTGAAAGAATAAAGTATTCCAGCACCACAACAAAAACATTTCCTTATGAGACAATCATGTGAAACATGACACTTGAATTTCATTCAAGAAAGATGTAGTACCACATTGGTGAATTATCGTAGAAGAAATATCTTAAATATGTGGAGATAAAAAAAATTCAAGCTTAGAAGTCCATTGAACATCACAAATTAATAGTAGAGAAAACAAGAAATCCCTTAAAGATCAGAAGTGGGATCAGGGACCATGGAGGAATGAGCATCCCTTGCTGATCGGCCACAACAGCTCTTTAAAAAACATTCATATGGGCTACTGTATATTGTTTAGCTTATTCTGTAGCAATTTTACTAGTGCATCTTCCTTAATTGAGTAAAATAAGTATAATTCAATATAGAATAATAAAAATATTTCTGAACTACCTTAAAAACTCGATATGTATATTTATATGTTGTGGTAAAAGTTAGAAATTCTCTTCAAAATAAAGGATTAAAGGATTATCTCCCGTTAGCATAGATCTCATTCTTTGACGTATTTGACACTTTTTGCAGCTCCTCTTTTTTTTATTTGAATATTTTGGCTTTTCAAAGCCCCGGCTGGAATTTCACTGAAGAGACAATTTGTCGAAATGTGCTTCTGATGTTTCAAAATTGTTACCGTAAATATCATATCTAAATGATATTATTTGCTTAACCAAATTAAAAATTCTACCTTGCATACATGTAACTCTAAACAATTTAAAAGAAGTCAAACTAAAATTTCCATTTTATTTTTTTAGGTAAGCATATTTGGCAAATATATCTTAGCATATTATTTTTTTTTAAATCTTACATACTCATTATTCTTTATGTCTTCTTATGCTTATAGGCAAGATCACCGCGGCTTGTTTTTCCTAATTTTGTAAAAATCAAATAAAACACTTTCATGTAGATGAATAATGTCATTTATTAAAATGACGGTATAAATGTGATCAATTTAACAAACAAGAAGTGGATCAGATTCACAAGCTTTGCTTATCAGTTACGTAAAATATGATAATGTCTGATCCCCCAAAAATTTCTAGAAAAAAGTATCTGTAAGACAAGACAATCAACATCATATGAAAAAGTTAGCAAAACGATGGCACATCAAAACAAAATAGGCAAACAACATAAGAAAAAGTGGGCAAAAGGATGGAACAATCAAAAGACAATCAAAACCTTAGAAGAAAAAGCTTGCAAAAAGATCGTAATTAAAACAAAATACACAGAAGAAGTAAAGCAATTGAGTAAAAACTATAATAAAATATAAATTTACAAGGCACATTAATCATCATATTAAGGGATAGGAATGCTGGGGTGGAGGTGGGTCTTCAAAATAGACGTGCTTCATGTTAGCGAAGGTGAGCGCGCGAGTATGAATGACTCGCTGAGCTGACCACGTGACATTACACCTTCCATTACAATTAATCCATCAGGCAAGGCGTGGATCTGAGAGTTTTTACAATTTACCAACCTAAATGTTTTCGGAAACCTCCTAACAAATTATCGCATTAAATACATAAATACAATTATTATCCTAATAATTGTTGTTTCTTTTCAAGCTGCCTTAGTCGATTCACTAATGTTTGTTGCCTACAGTATGTTTCCTTTCGTACCAAAATGTCAAAATCTTGTGAAAATATAACAAAATTAATAGTTATTTTGTAAAAGGCTACTTGTTATTAGTAATAGTGAACAGTTTCTTGTCTGGGAATATTTTTATTTGTGAAAATTGATCATTAATGCTGAAAAGACACAAGAAACACCTCCGAAGTTTGACGATAAAAAGTTGGAGGAATTTCGGTCGCCTCAAAGGGATGGATGGATCCGCTGGATTGAGACACTTGTCCGAGCCAGTTAATTTGCAATCAAGTATTAAATTTGATCAAAAATACTTAATCTACGATTTCAGTAACTAAAGGCATATTTATGATGTTAACACGGAGAAACTGGTGACAGTTTACACTGAAGTACGACAGCGCCGATCGAGGTGTTTCTCAGCTGTTCGTGGCGTGATTTCAATGCTTTGATATTTTCCTACAGATTTACACATTTATCGTGAGTAGAATTGAGTGGAAAAATATAGTTTTAGCCTATATCATGAAGATGTAACTTAAAGGTCTAACAAAAATAAGGATAAAACTAAGAAGTTAGAGACTGTGCAGCTAACAAAAGTGGCATACAACTTGTAAACAAAGGCTAGTTTCTATTGATATATTCTCTATGTACACAGGTGAAATCGATCGCCAAAAAATGTATAAAGCACTTGTTCACTTTGTAAATAATACAATTATTTCACTTGCTTATTTTGTTCATTTTTGTACATGAAAATCAAGTCATTTCATATTGATAACTAACGGTAGATATTATTGCACCGTGTGATTCGGCCATGTATTGACCTCTGACCTCTGATAAACTTCATACAGAATTGAAGATATTTTCTCTCTGTATGTTTATATAGTGGAAAGATACCACAAATGTATATATTACTTTATATAGTGTGATAATTTAAATGATTTTATCTTTCATAAAATCTTATTATTTATTTCTTGTTTAAGGCCTTTCAAATGTTATTCTCATCACTGTACATTTAAGTTATCTGGGTGTTTCTTCAGCTAAAAAAAAATAAATGTATGCATACAAATACTATCACTTTTATTCATTGATGAGTTGTGCAACAAATTGTTCTTAAAAATATTCGTGATGTTTCATGTTCTATATACATATGGATTGCTTAAGTCTAGCAAGCTTTTTGAAAAGTAATATCTTGTTTGAATTTCATTTTAATGTGAAAACAGTTAACTTATAGAATAGCAAAAAGTAGGCGCACGGCAAGGACTTAAATGTCGTAAAACTGAATAACTTTCTCAAGTTTTAGAACCTATATCTCTCTTTCTAGATTTTTCCTGTATGCAAATTATGTCCTGCACAGCGTTATTATAATATAACAATAGCTTTTGATATCAATCTGGATATTCTTGCAAGAATCACACGATAGGGGTTCTTATTTGTAAATCAAAGAATTGATATTGCCAGATAAAAACTCAGAAGTAACATAGAGTTTCTTGAAAACGTTTTGAGACTCCTGAACATGGAGTACATGTATAGAGTTATAAGACAGCAGTATAGAATCATAAGACAGCAATGAAGCTCAAACCCATTGAAATTAAACAAAACGGGATTAGAGCAAACACGGGCATCTTACTGTACACCAACTTTTGTTTGCGGCGAATTTATTTCGCGATTTACCAGGGTAAAACTAGTTCGCGAGGATTAATTTTCGCGATCAAGCATTTTTTCATCAGTTGTACATGTAAATAGATACTGAGGCTTTAAGGACCGGTTCCCGGCGAGAGATATTCGCGATTCCGAGGCTATCGCCGACTTTGCGAAAATTTCTCGCACGCGAATAAAAGTTGGTTTACAGTAATCATGAAAGGAGGGGTGAGGCACAAAAGGGTAGCAATCATCCCCTGTCGACTAGTAATGCCCCTCGTGATTTCAGGATCATACCATTACCATGGTCGAGCAAATATGATAATACGTTATCATTGTTTGACAAAATCATGCATCGACCATGATTTTAACTTTAAAAATTACTCTAAGCAAAACTATTGATACCTATGGAACGCCGTAACTGCCTTATGTGGAAAACTTTCATTAAATGCTGGTACTTTGTCATCATGCTACTACTTTGTCATTATATGCTACTACTTTATCATTATATGCTACTACTTTGTCATTATATGCTACTTCTTTGTCATTATATGCAACTACTTTTCGTTACATGCTAGTACTTTGTCATTATATGCTTCTACGTTTCATTAAGCTACTAGTTTATCATTATATGCTACTACTTTGTCATTATATGCTACATGAAAGTTCTCCACATAAGGCAGTTACCGCGTTCCATAGATATCCCTGTTTTATCCATTTTCTTGAAAATAGCCTGCCTCGTTTAAGATAATATTTGAAGGTAGAGCTTGCGCTTGGATAGGAGAATCAGGGAGACATAAATTCGATGTGTAGGTTACATTTATAAAGGTTGATTGTGACATATACAATGGACGTTGACGATAGGAAAGTTAAACTCAACATGTTTTTCACAAAGATACATTTCAAAGTTACCCTTACGGACTTTTTTTCCTAAAATATCCTTATAGAAAATAAATGGAATGTTTCATTTAATTATTTATCTATTAAATAGTCTCCGATTAAAAGCTTCTAAAAATCTAGGGAAGAAAAGTCGTTTTCGTTTTCTTTACTTTATAATTTCCTTTTATTTATGTAATGAAGGATACGAAGATAACGAACAGTATTCAATATCAAAGTCGAAAGGCCTAAAACAAAACAAAATAAGAGAAGGGCAAATGCGGACATCCAAAACATCAGAGGTGGGATCAGGTACCATGAAGGAGTGAGCATCCCATGCCGACCGGTCACACCTGCCATGTGCTCATTGTCTGTATTTTATAATTTCATTTGGTTTTATTCAATAACTTCGTTTTCTTTTTTTAATATTTCCTTTTTTATTTATTGATTTTATTTTCTTTGTTTAATAATTTCGTTGTTTTTTTTTTTTTATTATTATTTAATAACTTCGTTTTCTTTATTTAATTATTTCTTTTTGTTTATTTATTGATTTTGTTTTCTTTATTCATCATTTTCGATTTCCTGTATTTATTTTTGGTTTGCACTATTTGACTTCCGTAATTATTAGACACCTATAGCTGTTTTGTGTTTTTGTTGTGGCCAAAAAAAGCTTTAAAGATGGAACAACATGCATTCTCTTTCGTATATTCCACTTCAATATGAAAGACGCAATAAGTATACGAACAAAATTAATAAACTCAAAAAAGTTCTGATATAATGAAAACGTAGCTATAATAATTAATCATTTCGAAATGAAACGTTTGTAATATTTGATTGTATGTTTATTGTTTAAATTCCCTCTCAAACAATTTTCATTTTTTTTTATCATTTTGAGAGCCACTACTTGCTTGTAGAGAGCTGCAAATATTGATCTATACTTGGCATTTACGGTCATGAAGCAGTGAGGTAACTTATCTTATTTGTGCCAACATCTGATGGACACAGTATCTCGGATTATATCCGAAGGACCGTTCTCCAAGTCGCGTTTGTAATAACAATTTAACATATTCTGTAAACATTTCTACTGAGAAAAGAACGTGAATTTTCATCAATACGTCTCATGAACGTGACTTGAAGAAAATGTCCCCAGTTGCAACTGATTCATTAACATGACCTCCCACGTGAGTTACCTGTATTATTGTACATTTCACACGTTCCAAACTGATGGTGAAGGTAACAGTGACGATGAGAACACATCTATCTGTCCACCTACCTGAGGAGATGCTTTACTCCCACACACATATAAATCAATCTCTTTTCACCTTGTCCGCATTAATTGATTTATATGAATATCTGTGTAGTTACAGTGAACAATAATGCGTAGGATTTTGGTACGGTGTTTCGTGGTAGAGACGTACTTGTTTGTGGCCACACTTTGATAGTCAATTGATTCAAATCAGAGTAGTAGCATTGCTTTTGTAGTAAGCACTTTTTATTCAAATCTTTAACACATTAATCTTCGATTTTACACTTTCACAGTCAAATAAATGAATTTTGATAATTTATTTTACTTCAAGCAAAACAAATTCTCTCATTTTATTAACATTTTTTGCATTTTCCTTTAAGTAGATAGAGATTGATGCAGAAAGGGTATTTCGGTATACCAATAGGATTTTGCCATTTTGTGGCCGCCAGGTCGCAAGGTTTATGCATGCACTGAAAGTATAAATACCGGTATAAAACCACGGACATATAACAATAGCGATTGCAAATTTAAATTTAGAGGTCATACGCAAGTTAAATGTATAATTTATCTTTCCCACTGTTAAAGTTCCAAAATATTCCTTATTTAGAGTCATTTTACCATGAAATCTTTCATTTTTGGACGAAAATTCAGCAGATTGCATTCCCATGTTTTTTTTTAACAAATACAAAAGAAAAAGAAAAAGAAACGAGAATCCCTTATTAAGGTTTACCTGGTATGTTTGCTTGAGCTGAGGTCTTCTGCATTATCATTTATCATAACATTGCACAAAAGTTATAGATAGAGGACCGGCTATTTAATAGCGATTGATTTACTATCAAAGGATTATTTTTATCAGTTTATCAATTATCAATAACGATATCATGTAAGGAAACGGTCATTATGCACATTAAACTTTTTTAAAGAGTTATATGCCCTTGATAAAAATAAGACAATTTGTAATTTCTCAAAGTTTGTGCGATATATAATTTATGTTATTGCATACTTCAATAAAGAGGGGGTTTACACATACTATATTTTTTCCTAGAAATTTTGTTGAAATTCAATTTTAATACCTTATTAAAACATGTGCTACTTATAGACTTCAATGTAAAATTTAACGTGCAATTGAATGGAGAGTAATTTAAATATTGTAAATTCTTATCATTTGGCGAAGCATATTAATTTGATAACATTTTCAAAATGCTACCATGATTAAAAATATCGGACCATTCATTTATTAGGTACAAAATACGGTCGTTATAGATTGAATACCTTAATGAAGAACTAAACCTGGCAGTTAGATCAACAGACATTAAGGGATCTTTTTTCCATACCATTTTAGTTTTAAAATTTGACAATTTTTGAATATCTTTACACGAAGCTCTTCTTCTAAAGAGATACAAATAGCGTGAAAATGGTCATAACTATCAAGCCCTCTGAAAGATCAATTCCATACTCCGTAACAAGAAAACAGTCCTCTAACCACAGTTTCGTGAAGGCGACTGTAGACCAAAGAAAAACAGAGAGGGGAAAAACAAGTAAAAATTAATAAAGATCTCTATGGTGCTTATATCTAAATGACATCACATAAAAGCGTAATTTACTTAATATATAAGAAATCTCAATAAAAATCTACGAGGGGAGAAAATGATACTCTGTGAGTTTATTTTCACTAGACACAATTTATTTTAATTGTGTGATTACACGAAAATACTCTGAGAAAATATTTTGGCGTAAACAGTATACAGTTTTTTTTTGGTCTTTACACTTGCAAACAAAATTTCTCAATTTAAATCTCAATGAAGAAAAAAAAAACACTTCGTACTTTGAATTTGGCCCGTTCCAAACTGGTAGTAGGGTGACACGAAAGAATAGTATGCAAAAAGTCCATGTAAGCACTTTTTTATTTATATGAGTCATAGAGAAATAACCAGAAATTGCTAAATTTTTGTCCTCTTTACGAATTAGATTGTGTCAATCTCGCCATTTAGTGATCCTCAGTAATGTTCATCAAAAGATGAGTTGTGTGCAAAAGATTATTAATAGTTTCTGAGCACCACAATTTGTAGCAGGTTCAGTCACAATAAAAACAATTAAATAAATGTAATGGGTATAATGAGATGTTTATTGACATGAAATGAACATAACTTAATGAGAACATTTAATGAAACGACCCCAGGTCCAACTCTCCTGCTTCACGTCGTATTTACACTGAAAATGAAAAAAAGATATTAGACATTAGATCAAAAAAAAATAACATGTAAAATTTTAAGAAATTTAAATGTGTTCCTTTAAATCTCAGCTTCCATGTACAATTGTCTCTGTCACTTTGAAGTCCTCTGTCCCTTTGAATTTGAATAAAAGAGATTTGACTGTATAAGCAATAACGACCAATTTACCTTTCTTTCCTATTCCGTTACCGACGCCATTATCGACTATAGCACCTAAGCCATTGTCAAATCCAGCATCGAACCCTGAACCACCACCGAGGTGACCATTGTCAAAACCACCGTGTCCACCACCTACCACTGGGCCATTGTTAAAACCATTGTCGAAACCATTATGGCCGTTATCCCAGCCATTTCCTCCAGCGAGGGGATCGACTAAAGGACCTACGTAAAACAGGAGAGGATTAGGTGAGTATGGTCTGAATAAACCGGTCCAAAATTTGACCTCCATCGAAATAGAAAGTAGAGAACAGGTCATGCAGAAAGAATTTTAAAAGATGAGTCCTAAACATACCATAGAGTGAGAAAGAGAGAGTGAAAAGACCAAAAACACCGAAAAATTCCTTTTATCTCATTTTATATTTCTTTTTGTGTTCAAAGATGAATTTGACACAACCAACTTTGAGTGCAAAGTCCGAATATAATGTATATATGATCTTTCAATAATCTATTGACTTTAACTAAACCCTACAAGGGTCAAACAAGTAAATTTAAAACGATTTATATAAAATGTTTAATTATAAAAAGTAGAAATATGATAAATATCTTATGATAGAAATACTCTCATTTATAATCTTTCTAGTTCATGGTTGTACTGAATATTTGATCTCGTGTAAATCTCTTAAAGTGTCAAAAACCTTTTAAGTCATTTCAGTGCTTACCTCCGGCGCCAGAGTCGTGAACGCCTAAAATGGCGACGGGTGCGATCATTCCCTGGTCCATACCACCGTCTAATCCGCCACCAAATCCAACATGATCAGCATCACCTTAAAAATTCAAATCATAATTTGAATACATGTGGAATAAATTATAGTCAGTAAACTGTATTTTTAATGAAAGGTATTGTAGAATGGTTGAAGGCAAATGAAGAAGTTTATGTGGCAAAGGTCTGCAAGCTCATATATCAGTATGAAATTAATTATCTTCGAGGTATAGTTAAATTATGGACGTGTTTTCTTCTTCAAAGAGAGATAACTCTAAATCACTTTGCTAAGAAGGATAAGACAATTTAAAAAAAAGAAATAAGTTATTAAACAAATAAGACGTAATTCATCTTTGCATCGGTGCTGTTTACTAATTTAATGAAATTTGATTTTCTTTTTATTAAAATTGTCTTGAATAAGAAAGTTTCCGGTTGAGAAAGTTTAAGTATATCTTTCGCTTCTATTACATAAAAGCACGCAAATTGTGGACAGAAAGTTTTGCAATTAATTAATCTGCTTAGATTCGTTACTTATTCTGATGTAAATAGATTTTCAAAACTGAGAAAAGTCATTTTGGTTTTGATATAAAGATTTCAATATGATATGAGTTAATATCTAGTGCCACACATTACCATTAATATTAGATACAGTTTTCTCTTAGTTAAATCTATACCGTTTTGTAATTATCTAGATTTAGCTCGATTCATATTTAAATGGGTAAACATGAATTAACTTACTGACGATAACTCTAGAACCCTGGCCAATTCCGCTTCCAGGTCCAAGATTTACTGCAAAATAAGTTAAATTCAGATATCATTATTGTATTCATAGTAAAATGCTTCCATTTATCTCCCTTCAAATACGTTTGCCTGAAACATCTATATACGCAAATACATTATGTATATAGCATGGAAACATATTTTTATTAATAATTTATTCAAAATTTATGCGCTGTTTATATCACATTAAAAGAAGTCAAATGCGTATGGGTAAGTATTCTTTAAAATATTTTAATTAGGTCATAATCTATGCGTTACATATGAAATGATTCATAAATACAAAGACACAATTTAAAAAGGAATAATATAAACTTTTAAGGAGCATACGAAATACCAAAAACATCATGGTTTTATTTTTTTTTTTTTTTTAGTTTTTCTTGGTGAAAATAACATTATTGTATGATTCATTTAATTGACCTTTTTAAAGTTGAATCTATTTTGACGAGTGAAATACCTTAAATTTAACGCAGGAAAAAAGGATAAATTATCACTGAAAGATTTTGATATATGACTGAATGTCCTAGGGCCATCGTACAGTTACTATTCAGTAAAGATTTAGACATTAAATGATAAACTTCTTTTTTAAAGCTTTCAAATACTAGTTCAAAATAAACTTACCGTGATCTGCATCAGCTGAAAAATAAGGAATAAAATAAAATGTATGGTAAAATGCAAACAATTTATAAAGTGTTTAAACAGATAAAAAAAAGGAATTTAAATTTTTTAAAGGTGTTTTAGATTGAAACTATAAAATAAATTGATTTATTCTGGAAATTACTTTTAATTAGAATTTATTTTGATGATGAAAAATCTCTTAAACAATTTAGAATGAACAGTGAACAGTGCGACAAAAATATTAGAAAACCTGTCACCACATTCAAAATACACACAATTAACAAAGGAAAAACCATACCTTTCTCAAAGATATTAAAAAGTAAGCCTTATACCGTCTTGAACATATGAATGAGTGAATGTTTGATTGTCTATCTAATCAGGTTAGGCTATGCTGGGAATAACGTTCACGCCACAAATTTACACAAGTGTTTCAACAGGGAAGTAAGCACGAAATGTTTTGTTTGTATTCTTATATTCTTACTTAGCAAAAGTGTGGATAGATGAGTAATGTAAAGGGTACATTTATTTACATTTTCAAAAAAAAAGATATTTCGATTTCTTTTTCATTTTTGAAATTTTTTTTTTTTTGAAAGTTGTGACACAAAAAGGAAGTGAGGTCACAAAAAGGAAGTGTGGTCACAAAAAGGAAGTGAGGTCACAAAATGCCGACATCCGACACAAGTACTTACTTATCATGACAGTATCTGGAAAAAGAATCGTAAAATATTTTTCATTTAAAGGTGAAATTTTTCATCTTTTAAAACTTACCTTTTTCTATTTTAATGGGCCAAAAGGACTGGAACTTTATCGTTAATCCAAATTTGAACACTTACCTTATTATGAAAGTAGTATTTTTCTACAGTGCCTTGCAAACAACAAGAAATATGACTTTTGATATCTCTTGCTATTTGTTTTTGATTTGCCTTGGATTTGTGTTAGTTTTTATTCATCTCTCATATACCTCCCATGTTCTTAACGTACTTGCAATTTGATCTAATCCCATTCCAAGTCCTAGGGAATTCTTTCCTTGTCCAACTCCAAATCCAACGCCAGCGGTACCACCCAGGGCGCCCCCACCCCCTCCATCGGTACCTCCCCCAATACCCACTCCACCTCCATTTACACCGGAAGTAATTCCAATTCCTCCCCCTGAGTCTGGTTTTCCAAAGCCAGCACCTATAGACATTCCCCCAGGTGTTCCTATTCCAATTCCCAATGCCCCGTCTGGACCCCCTGCCCCCAAGGCAATACCATCCCCAGGTCCATTCCACGCACCTGCAGGTCCGCCGCCGACTCCAATGGCGGCACCATCACCTGCACTTCCTTTTCCGATGGCATCGCCAAATCCAAGACCGAGACCAATGTTAATGTCTCCGCTGCCACCGCCGCCGCCGCCTCCGTTTCCTCCTGAACCTCCTCCTATGCCGATCCCGGCACCTCCTCCTCCTCCTCCTAGACCGATCCCAGCATCTCCTCCTCCCAGACCGATGTCGTGCCCACCAATGTCTAGAGGACCTCCGAAATCTAATCCGCCGTGTCCACCTATGCCAATTCCCGCGCCCCCTGCCCCAAGGCCACCATGCCCCCCTCCAAGGTCAAAATGGCCACCTGGTCCATCAATGATACCGATATCTACACCTGGCAAACCAATATCTGTTTTACCTGGAGGAAACAGAATAAGCGCATCCTCAGATAGTGTCTCTTAAAGAGTCGGAGGTGCATCTATTCCGCTACTTCTAGAACTATCTTTGCAGCGCAACGCTTTGCGCATATTGTTTCCAATTTGCCAGTTGCATGGATGTTAGTGTGTCAGGAACGTCTATATCATTAATTCCCAGATAATCACCGTTCACTATATTGACTTACCTTTTTACCAGCATGCATAGAGAGCTATTCTTACTGTTAAGCTATTCTTATGAAAGTGATGGTAGACAAAAGTTGACACACACATAAATGATATATCTATTAGAAAATGTATTTATTCGTAAAATCCCTTCACCAAGAATATAAAATATGATTATACATTTGACTACATACTTAGTCTATAGTATTTCACTAGTAATGATTATGTGGGTTGCATGGTTAATATGTATTAGCATTCACCCTTACCGATGACGCTTGGCTGCATAGGAGCATGGTCAATCGGAGTAGGCGCCACGACATCTAGCGTTAATAAAGCGCAACATTTATATAACGACATCTAGCGTTAATAAAGCGCAACATATATATAACTAAATCTAGCCTTGATAAAATGCAACATTTATAACAACATCTAGGGTTAATAAGATTTAAATATTTACTAATGTTATTTCTAGTATACTTTACTTTAAGTTCAAATTGAAATAAATTTCGTTGGATATTTCATCTCTTTCAAATTCTAAATCGTGTATTTAAATGTTTATTTTGAAAAAAAAATGTTATGGAACAAAAAGTATAAGATACATACATTGAAAAGAATTTTATCAGGCAGATTTGAAATTGGGTAACTAGATATTTTTACTGGATCGTCTCTTTATGTTTTTAATGAAATTCTTTAAAAGCTACTCAAATATCTCTTTTTTTCATTATTAGATTTAAACGATTATTGTTTGGCACAAAAAGCAAAACCAAAGCTAGAAGTATCAATTTCATCTACATTATCTCTGCTATCTATGGTAGGGGACCCAAGCCACTTAAAGCTCTGCGCATGTTAAAGCATGCGCAATCGTTATAGCATGATTAGCAGCGGAATAGATACTGGGAAACGCGCATACATTATATTTTCATTAAAAAGCCTTCTGTTGAATATTGTTTCCAGATGACATTAAAATGACAATTTAACATTGATTTCTTTGCTTATCATTTAGGTATTTTACGAAAATATTATCTTTATATGTATAAAATGGCAAGATTACTTTAATAGATAGTCTTATGTAAATTCATATTTGAATAAACCTTTACAGTGCAATTATTCATATTTTGGTACATCTTTAAATATTCATAAGTAAATCAAAACGTACCTCCAGGGACAGCTATTTAAAAAAAATGAAGCACAATAAAAACTAAAAGTAAAGGCGATACCACTTTAATTTATTATAAACAAAAAGTAGACATCATATTTTAAATAAAAATTCTAGGTAAAATAGAATTGTATACTTACGGACTGGGATGTGTTTTTCAACCGGAACTTTGACCGGAATTTCAATTGGCACCTCGACGGGGTAGGGCACCCTAACCGGAACTTCCACTTTAACTGGCTTTGGCACAGGGACTGTATCAAAAGGCAAAAATATTTAAAATTGCAAGATTCTTAAAAGTTTTACATATAAAAATTGAATTTGATATTTTTAAAAACGTTTTTATGTTTTTTCTTTCCGTGAAAGGTTTTCTCATAGGAAACAAAAAATAAACATTCTTAATACTTAAGTGAATGCTTGCAGGTATTTATTAAAGACACGGGAGTAAAGAAGACGAGATGCAATTGGTCAAATAAACTTTCAAACCTTTGTAATGAATCGTTTTTTAAAAAAAAATGACTTAAAGAAATGTTCTTTATTGACATTGCTTGAACAGAGAACGGATATTTTCACCTGAAGCAATTAGATTTTTTTGTGATGCTGGTGGCATTAAAAGTTAATTATATCAATTTAAAATGTGCTTCATATGAAATAAATATTTAAAATCTAAAATAGTTTCAGTCATTTCCCGTAACCCCTTTTTGCAAAAGTAATAGTATCAGCACATCGATCCCGATCAAATTTAAACCGTTATTATTTGCGTATCATATATTATGCTCTCGCTCACTCATTCACACACAATAACGCAGTCATGTTACTAAATCACCTCTAATCATGTTGCTATAATGATCAAAGCAATAAAAGCATGGTGGTTTGAAACGAGGTGCATACAAATAATGAAGTGGTCACAAAAAATGAAGCTCCCCCCATAAAATATCAAAACAAAGAACTGCTCACAAACAAAATCAGACACAACAAAGCATGTTGAAGTTGTTAAAGGTGTTTTAACAAATGTGTTAAAATGAGAAGCATTGGGTTGTTTAATGCATGGTCAACTACATATTTTACCTGGCTTTCTTATAATTTTCGGTACTTAAATAAGAAAAAAAGATATGTCACCAATAGAATTGATTGTTAACAAAGAAATTAGAAATGGTAGCGAGGTGAGATCAGGTAATCGATATAAGACTGTTCATTATGATATTGCATAACATATGTATTAGATGTTCTGTCACAATGTTGCAATATTTCATACTATCGTAAACTAGAGATATAGTATATTTCATTTTTCTATTAAATTGCTTTAATTAAACTCTAAAAGCTTACCTTTCTTCACGACCTCGACTTTCTTATATACAGGGACTGTAAAACAGAGAAGGGTACAATTGATAATGCATAGGTTGTCATCTAGTATATATCTATATATATACGTAGAATTCTTTTAATAAGTCAAAATATATTTTTTAAAAAACGAGAAAAAACAATTAGCTTAAAAGATATCCTTCTTTTAATTGATATACCTTTTATTCCTTTTTTGTACCATTAGATATTTTAAAAAAAAGATACCAGTCAACTAGGTAGAAAAGATTATACATTTTGTGATGTTCCGAATCGAACATTTTCAATTTATAGCAGTGTAATTCTTCTGTATGAAAAAAGTTTGAATGTATTATTGCAAAGTCATCTAATTTTTCTCTGAGCTAAAGGGCATATGAATAGAATTGCCTCTAAACAAATATATGAATTATGCTACAACGTTGACGATATGATTTATTGTTTGTTGACAGGTTTAGTACGTATGGCAAGAAAGAGGGAATATGCACATAACAAAACATTTGAAAGCACACACATTGTAAAGAATATGGCATGATTGACAAAATGGTGAAAAAAGACGTTAACATATTACATTTTGAGCAACCTTGAGCATTTTGATTTATTTATAATGAAGAAAGTTGATCTGTACATAGTTCTTATTTGCCTCTTCAAAAGTGTATTGGTATTAATGCTGCAAAATTCTGTTATGTTTAAAAATTTTGAATCCGTTGATAATTAATAAACATACTCTTCATTTCTATATAAAACATTTTTGCCTTGCAAATTTATATAATTTTTTTTTTGGTCATTATGATAATCAACGTGCAGATTTTTTGAGAAAACAATGAAATCTATAACGTATGATATTGTTATATTGTTAGATTATAATTAAAGCGTGATGATGCTCAGTAACTGATTCAAGGGATAAAGTTTATAACAATTGCACATGTACAATAAGAACATTTACAACAATTATTATAATAATGACATTTATAACAATTAAAAATGACATTGAATCATGAATAAAATTATTTTGCACATAAAACAACGTGTTAGGAAAATGAAAAACAAATGAAATTCCTGTGACACACAATGATAATACCTTTACGAACAACCGTTACTGGAATTAAAATAAACAGGAATTTATTTGAAAGTTGGTTAATATCTTTTATAACATTAAACAAAGTTGTTCTTAGCTCAAAAGAAATAAAAATGAAAGATTTTTTTTCTTTGTGACGTTACTTTCCTGGCGAAAATCAAATCACGAATGCGACCTTGTTCAAAATACAGTAAAACAATTATTTTGATTCTATGACTTAGATATATCCTATTTGAATTTACATTTTCTTTTATTAAAGCGGAAAAAAAATTCTAAAATACAATTGTATTGTTAAAACAAATCTTTACAAATTATGACAATTGAGTTTTAAAAATTTACCTTTCTTGATAATAGGAACCCTTTTAATGATAGTTTTGTATATTGGTACACGTTTAATTATTGGCACTGGGACTGAAAAAGAAAAGAAATATATATCCTGAAGTGTAACGTTAAACGTTTTGAAATCCTCGACATTATAAGCTTACCTTTCTGAATTAAGGACAGATGATACAAACAAAAAAATGGATACCTAATTTGGAGTATGTTTCTGAGCTTATTTTTCTTGCAAATCATACAACTAATAAATTTCCAAAATATTTAGAAATTGTAACCCTTTTATGATATTTAAAATTCTACATTTCTGCAGCCATCCCTATTAATCTGTACAAATAGTTTTCACTTCACATTCCATTATTGTGTAAATTTGAATGATATATTAAAATCTTGTTTATTTTCCGTATAGAAACATGAATTAGGATGTTATTTTCAAGCATTATGACAAAAGTTTGTTTGTATCATCTATTATCCTTTACTTGATAATTTATGATTAGCTGAGTCTGTAAGGTATAAATTTGAAATATATATACAATACCCTTTTTTATGATGGTCTGTGGTCTGTAATATCTTTTAAAATATCCTAAAAAAGAGAGAATACTACTCAAATCTTGTTTCATGATACAGTGTATTCACCATTCGATGAAGTTCTTATTTGCATATTTAATTTGTATATTACATAGAATTATATCTCTACCTTTAATACAAAGAACTTTAAAGAACTTTAAGAATATAGGATTGGGTGAAATTTCCGATTCATAAGCTCAGTGATATTAGTTTACTTTTAAAACTACATTTTTTGTGGCTTTCTGCATTTTTTCTCTCCTTTCATTTTTTTTAGTTTAATTTTCATTTGCACTATAACAAATACAACATCATTACAGTAAACTATATTGAATTGAAAATCAAATATATCTTATAAAAATATTGGTAATAGTTGACAAAATAAAATATATCATAATAGATATAACAAAGGTACCGAAAGGTGGTCTCTTATAAAGTCCATATCTTGATCCGTATTTTGAAATGTACCCTAAAACGGGAAAGAAATAGTTTGACATTAAACATTATATTGATATAACACATATGTTATATGCTTTTCTGGTTAAAATATATATGTAACATGTAGCAAAATCTGGTTTTGGAGTCCATCTTAAATCAAAAAGGATAATATGCAAAACTTGCTTGCTAGTAAAACATACTGCAAATTAAAAAAATTTCTCATACCCTAAATAATCCTAAGGAATTTTATCGTATCTTTTGAAAACATAAGAACAACAATCTTCTTAACAATATTTATGACTTACAAAACAGTCAAATCGTTTACAGTGAAATACGCTTACATCAAAGTGAAAGGGACAAGCGATTTCGTTCCATTCGATATGAAATTCGTTATATCAGTTGGGGTCACTATATAATTCAAAGCCACAAAGAAAGTGAAAATTATTTCTCTGTAAACCGTATTTCGTTTTATGTGTGTTCACCCTAAGCATGTGTTACTGTATGTTTCGTTAACGCAACACGCAGATTCTAAAATCCAAACCGCTCTCGGTAATAAAACTGACACCTTTTCTGGTGGTAAATAGAACATCACTTATAATGGTATAGATCTCGGGTCAGGGGTTTGTAGACGTTTTTATGATCTTGGCAACACTTGGTAGAATTTTGTGCCAGCTTGCTTCTATTATATTCGCGCATTATTTTGGCGTATTTTCTTATATCAATATCAATATTTGTCTTTAATATCTATTGATAGATCGATAAAATCTTTATTTAGAAGCG
The DNA here is from genome assembly GCF_032062105.1 of Saccostrea cuccullata. Lineage (NCBI taxonomy): Eukaryota > Metazoa > Mollusca > Bivalvia > Ostreida > Ostreidae > Saccostrea > Saccostrea cuccullata. The sequence continues at coordinate 182,858 of NW_026926389.1, forward strand.
GAGAAATTATTCATCTTTTTTGGATATGTATAATTAAATGGTCTGAAGAAAAAAGGGAAAAACATTCAAATGTTTTGCATTTTAATGCATTTCTATGGTATTTTGAGATCAAATTATCAAAAAATAATTGTACCAATAAAACTGCCAGTGTATTTGTTTCCATTCAGTTCAGGTCTGGACTAATCCCAAATAATAACAATACTTTAACACTATATGCATAGATATATTTTAAAAAAAAGACAGGTCTTTCTTACTGGTAAAATGTTTATTTTAGAGCTTCTACAGACTTAACATATAGAGAGTGTGTCTTTGTTTCGTCGCGGACAAAGAAAAGACAATGTCGATTTTTCAAAAGTGTTTTCATTCTATCTATTTAATTTTAAAAAGGGTGAATTAATGCATTTCAACCTATAAAGGTCTATCACTAAATAATCCTTGTTTACCGTTATTCCAAAACCTACGATGGTGACGAAATCCGTTTTGTAGAATTACATTGATTAAATTTAACATAATTTGATTCTATTACTTATCCGGAAATTTCAGTAGGTGCCCAGATTTCATAATTTTCAATAAACAGTTCTTAAGATCAAAAAGGTCATTTAAGTTATTGGCAAAAAATGCCGTTAATAATCGTCCGGAACCCCCCCCCCCTTAAAAAAATGAAAATTAACTTGCAGTTAAAATATTGGGTTTTTTTATTTGACAAAAATTTCATCATTTGTAGATTTGCACTTAAATTTGAAAAAAATTATCGAAAACACTTTATAATTTTTTTCCTTTTATATGTCCAATGAACGCTATGTTAATTTGATCTTTCTTGAATATTTATAAGTCTTATATGTCCAAAAAGTTGTAACTCTTATTTTATATAAAAGCATGGAATAACGTGAGACATTTTTTTTTTACTCAGAAATCAGATTTTTAGGATGGGTACTTGTTTATGTCAACGAGTGACACAACAACTGACAGATCCAAATAATAAAAATTGTCACAACAGACATCTTAATGTATCATTTATCTTTCTATATTATGTAACTATAAACCCTTTCTCGCTTTGCATCGTTTTCTTATGTAACATTCTATTGCAATAAAGATCTGTATATTTCCCATGTCATGTGCACATATTTACATCATTCTGCACCTTTTTTCATTAAGACGCACTGCCCTGAGGCCAAACTGGGACAACATTGAATAACAACGCATGCAATATCTCATGGTTTAATAATTAAAGTTATGTTTCTGTTTGTCAAATACCAAAGAGGAAATACTACACTGTTTCCAATGACGAAAATACCTTTTTATTGAAGAAGAGTGTTTTATTTTTATTATACTGGACTCCAAATGCCAAAACATTGTTATGTTCTCCATTTGTCTCAGATTAAATAAGGACACTTCCTTATTATCCGTCCTTCTTAACTTAGATTCATCAGAGATGAATGTCATAAAAATGTTGCTTGTTTATGTAGCATTGTTGTATTTCCTTTTATATTAAGAGTGGACACATGGTTTTCTCAAGTATAAAGAGGGAAAAAAAATTTTTCCTGCTCTACATTGAAAAGTTCACGTGATTTTAATTTCATAGGGTGAATGTTTAGATTAACATCTTATTCACATATAAAAAGAAATGTAAATTTCCTGTTTTTCTTGGTTTATGTTAAACGTGTAACACATGAAATTTAAATCACTAGAACGATGTGTGTTGATATCTATCAAGTTAAAATTACGTATTTGTAAGTCTTTTAAACTTAGATAAAATGTACATGATTTATTTATTGTCTGTTGATATCTGTCACATTAAATTAGTGCTTATATAAGTCTTTTAAACTTACCCCTTTTATAGCCGTGTCCTTGTCCTGAAAATATTTTTAAAAAGTAAAAAAGTCAATAATAAAATATTTACCTTCATATAATTCGTTTGCAACAAACATTCAAAAATTAGGTACCCAAACATATTTTGATGCAATTAATCATTGTATTTACAAAACATAACAAAAAAGGGAAGAAAATCCAGTGCAAAGACAATAATAATATTATATACTTAAACGATCAATAAATGGTAAAAATAAATTCATTTTTTATCAAATTTCTTTCAAGTTGTTTATGGTTTGTGTGTCTGTTGTTTTACGCCCCTCTAGAACATTTTTCAACTCATAAAGAGACGGGACCACTTGCCAGTGGAAAGCTGCAAATTTTGTCCTATGTTCGACACTTAGGGTCATTGAGCAGTGAGGGATCTTTTTCGTGCCAACACCTGCTGTGACACGGGACTTCGGTTTATACTGTCTCATGCGAAGAACCGGTCTCGACGTTCCATAGTGGAGTAGTTTCAAGTAGTTTTATCATTTGTAAATTTGACTTATAAATATATTTTTAAATTAACAATGGTTGATAGAATGATTGGTTATGAAATTATTTACAATCCTAAAAATGTGTCAATCTTAGTCGTAAGTTCCTATTTGAAATGGACCACAAATGAGCAATATCAAGATTCTACTGCAGTTTGTCCTTATTGATGTGAATGTTCTTGATAAAATACGAGCCCTTTAGGTTGTATACAATAGTATTCCATGATAAAATGAAAATAAATCGATAGCTTTAGATTTCTTATATTTAAAATGTTCAGTTGATTCCAGAAATGTTTTATAAAATAAAGGAATGTGTCGATTCAATATATCATAATCGTTATATATCATAATTCTTGATCTTGGTCAAAAGTCTGAGCAGAATGGAATCATGCATTGTATTGTAGAAGAACAGTGAACCCTACAGACCGATCATAAATCGGCATTAAGTGTCATAAATCGATGATAAAATAGATGATAAATCAGCCACCAGCTTTCAATGGTTATGGTCTCCGGGGAAAGGAGGTACATAAATGCATGTTCTTTATAACGGTTGACTTTCGATTTGGTTTTTTTCTTCATGACTGTGCTATGTTTTTTTATTATTTCTAGTTGTGCATGTGGTTTGAATGTCTGTGGTCAAGTTTTGGATAATCATAACACGGTCATTTGACATGAAGAATATCTTCATCTTATTTTTTATGATTTAAATTGATATTTCGTGTATCAATTAATAAATTTGAGGATAAGTCAAAAATGCAAAATAATTAATGATCGCTGATTTAACATGTAATTGATTGCAATTATGAAATACAATTTAAATTCAAATCTCATCCTTTTAATGAACAGAACAAACATGGTAATTTTGGGTGATTTTCATTTAAAATCATAATGAATGGGAAATATATGAAGTTAGGATTAAGCATTTAATAACATTTGGTACCAAAATGTATAATTAACAAAGAACTGAAGAGAAAGGTGTCACGTCTTTTGAATTTTAAAACCTATGAAGAAATCTTCACATTTTCGCATAGTGAGCGAATAGTTTAAGATCATTAAGCCCATTAGCTTAATCGTGTTTGTTCGATCAATTCAGGCTATAAGCTTATTCTTGCTTTTGCTCAGATCAACTCATAGACCCTTATATAGGCTCAAATTTGCTTGGTTACCTCAATTCAGTTGACATGTTCACTTTTGTTTAGATGAATGCAGCTTTAAAAAGTTCATGTGTTATGTTCATCCAATCTTATTCACTCAATGCTGATTATTAGCTAAATTGTACTCACCACTCTGTACAAGGGCTACAAAAAAAGAAAAGAAAAATGATAGATAACAGAAACGATAAAAGTCTCCTAAATATCGGTCTTGTGAAACCCTATGTACAAGCAATCATCATTTATGCATATATGACAGTTAGTCAGTGTATATCATTACCATAAATCATTCAACACTGATTCCATTATTTTGATATAGATGATTTCCAAAAAGGTCCATAAAACGTTTGATTCTATCGACCTGTATGCAGAGAATGTTCCGTATGACCTACAAATATGTACCTTTGATATGCATTATTTAATTCTAGGTTAACTTGTAGGTCAAACATTCTGTTTCTTTTCAAGTATATTATAGCAAGTATTCCCTTCAAACAATATGCATCACATTCTTATTTACAACAAATGAAGCGATTTTTACATTTTTTATATGTTAACAAAAATTTGTTAACTAAATATGATTCCATTTGTCGAATTCAAGAATTTTTATAGAAGTTTCATTTAGAAATAATTTCAAACGGTGAAATGCATTGAATAAAAAACATTATTTTGAAAGTTTTACAGACAAAGTAGCTGCAAAAGCAAATTTAAGCCTTACCTAGCAGGCAAAGGGCTGCTAGAATTCCTATTGAAAAATTGGCCATTGTAACAGTCCCTTGAATCTAAAATCTCTCCCGAACAAACGGGCAGATCGTCCAAGACCGGTCAAACACAGAATGGAGCAAAGGGAACAGAGGTCAAGGGGTTTATTTATAGTTCCACGCGCTTCAATGACCGTTCCTGTCAATCAATTGTCCACTAGTGACAATGTAGAATATTGCATCAACTAGAACGGGGTCCGGTAAGGGTAGTTTGAATCTCTTATAGTCAGAACTTTATAGTACAGTATGCAATTAATATTGGTGCTTATTTGTTTGAAATTTGGTATTAATTAAATAAATTATGACAATTTAGGGAGGTAATTGATACAATAGTGTTAATTTGTTTATAATTTGTTATTATTTTGTTAGTTTTTAAAGTTATTAAAGCTAGTAATGAATTGGTGCTAATATGTTTTAAATTTGATATCAATTCAAAAGTTTATACCAGGTAATACAGTTATTTATTGAACTATTTTTATATATATATGTATAATATAATTTATTGAAGTAATTATTTGAAGACTTTAAAATAATTTAATGAAGTAATCAAATACCGTATAATAAATTTTTAATAGGATTTAATTTTGGATATTAATTTAAAATTAAATATCGCTAATAATAAATTGCATTTTATTTGTAATAAATGGCATTTTATATATCGCTAAAATATATTTTAAAAATAAATGACCAGTATTTAAGGACAAATCACTAAATTTGCGTCTCGCTAAAATTTCCACTTATATGGTATATCGGTGCTAACCTATCTATTTTGAAATTTTGTCTTTCTTAAATAGTCCATTGCAAGATTTAACAAGTTTGATAAGCAGTTCAATAATTTTTTACTGAGTCAAATGAATAAAGAATACATGCGTGATAAGTGCATGAATATTTTACAGATATAATCAAATATATAAATATATCTTGGTTCTTGTGGTTGAACCCGGAAGATATAAAAACCATAGTAGTAGTTATATGACCTTGAAAGGTGGCTGAATGACAAGGCTCTGTGATTCAGTCATTTCTCTTTACCTTCAGTGACGATACAGTTGTTTGAAAGGTGCAATTTCATTTTGAGTTTTCAGCATGTCCCCCAGATGAAACGTCAAAATTATAGCGTCAGGACTTACTACCCAGTTCCCAACCCCACACACAATCACCACCATCACCACCGAACTGGTACGCAAAAGATTGTTTCTCTTGATTTCAAGAAAAAAACAGTTTTACTGTTGCCTCCAGGATAAAAAGAAGTACTTTCTTGTCCCTGCCATATGAACTTTACCAACTCAGCATTCAGCAAGATTTAATCAATTAATCACTATATCATTTTTTTTTTCTAAGAAATTTGCGCTCCATTAAAAGACCGATTTTCCTTGTATTTTACTTCCCAAAAAAAAATATATCTGACCAAAACATGAAATTTGCTCTCAAAATGAAACATTTTAGATTGAAAACAATGTGTGCTTATACATTAATAAGTTTGCCAATACATGTTAATCACAAATGGTCAATTGAGAAAACAAATCAATAATGATTAATTTTATCTTTATTTTTTATGCGAAATGATGAATGCAATTTTTACATAACCAGTAACTTAGTATTCCTATCATAAATGATATACATGTTAAACCAAAACTTGTGTAATACTAACAATTGAGGAATTTTATTAATAATATTTTTAAAGATCTTGCCATCAAAATGAAACATTTTAGATTGAAAACAATATGAGCTTATATATTAATAAGATTGCCAATAAATCACATATGGTCATAAATTAAAGAGAAAACAAGATTCTCTCTAATTAGATAATTTTGATTATATTTTCGTGTGATCAATTGATTTCCTCGGAAAATGTAAAAGGATTGTTAATGATATTTATGCAGTAAATAATTACATAACCAGTAACTTAGAAACATTTTTCATTTTTTAAGACGTTTCTGAAAAAACTTTATAAAATTAAAACAATTGCTTTCAGATAATTTAATCATTATGAATATTATGAAATATTTTGGTATATAGTGTTATCAAAATTAAAAATCGCGATGCTAATAATTTTACGCTATTCTTGTTTAGATTTTTGTTTAACATATTAAATTAGATTTGAAAAAAATTTTGACAGGAATTTTTTAACAATTATATATGCTGACAATATGTTTATTCAACGACATATCTTGGTATTTCTTTATGTTTACATTTTTCTTTTTTTAGTTTAATACTGCATATATGTGAATGCACGACATATTTCTTTTGTAGATTTTTTTTTCAAAAAAGGAATTTAATGAGACTTATAAGATGATTAATTTTTTTCATTTTTTTTTTATTTTCTTTCACCGAGGTACGTCAGGAAAGATCAACTTTAATCATTTTTTAATGACAGACTAAACATAAAGAGCGTTGATGCCTGCTAACAAAACTACTTTGATTGATACAATCATCATGAAAATGATCTATAAATAGTATTTTTTTTATCAAGACAATACTACTCATAGCTCATATCATTTGAATTCTTTAGACATTTTTTCAAGGGTTCCTTGAAAAAAATGAATAGGTGGATGCTTGTGCTTTTTGACATAGATGTATACTTGCCTTGTACCACTTCTGATAATACGCTTATAATCATACAGATAGCATTGAGCGTTGCAATGTCATAAAACATTGCATTAATACTTGACATTCTCATCCGCTTAACTATATAATTCTTTCATTAAGTGGCAATTTATCATTGGCGATTGAAAAGGTCAACCTTCAATGCAATAATTTATGACAATAAGCGTTACAGTTGCAACGATCAATGATATTTGTATCAATAAGCGGTGTTATATCATTAGCGTTTGCTACAAAGGTCTCATTCAAAGGACCCGCATCTTTCACTTCAAGTGCTGAGGGCATGGTTGCTCTCCATTTTTGTCGATTATGTCAGTCCCGACTGACGTTCGAACGCGGAGCGAGCACTATACTGACTAAGCTACCGTGAACTGTAAAATGTATGAGATTATTTATATATTTATGTTCATACCTTTTAATTGAGAGATCCATAGTCAATTTCATTTAAATTCATATTTACTGAAATATATTACAATCCTGAGTTAATTTGAACTTGAAAACAATCGCGTGTTTGGGAATGAATGCCATGCATCAGCAAAAGTTGTCCAAATAACCCCGATCTAGTATAGCGAAGTAACTTTGATTAAATGAAATTCCATGAATGACGATGGTATTATTCATTTTCTCAGTAAGAAATAGAAAGAATATTTTTTTCGCGGAAGCAGGAAAATATCAATGGTTTTCCCCAAATACTCCTTGTGATTCTTAGTGACTTTCTAACATATGTTGTATTAGATAACCATAAGCAGGAAAGACTTGCATTTCCTTTCTTTATAAACTGATCGTTCAGTATTAAAGAAGACATAACATATATATGTTCTAACATTGAATAACGCTTGACATCAACGAGCCAGTGTTTAACTTGAGCCTAGCCTTACCCAGAAAATACGACGTAAGGTATGTTAAGTAGAATTAATGTTTCCAAAATGCATTCTTTTATTACATGTAGTGTGGGATGTTTACTATTGATTATCTTTTTTATAAAGGAGGATGTTTAATTTTTCTGGACTGAATAATACTTCTTTTAACAGTTTGTCGAAAAATGGCATTTTATGAAAGAGAAGTTCGGGTACCCACAGCTGAACCTTCCAAATGGAATTCCTCTCATATTGACAAAGAGACAAAATTGAATTACAATAGCACATTTTGGTATTCACTCGTGTCTCCAGTTGACCAAACTCTACAGAGAAGCTTGAACGAAAGAAAAGATAGCTCTGATGAATTTTCAGACATTTATGACTTTTTTAACGTTCATAATCTAACATTCCATTTATTCAATTCAAATGCTTTTAGTTTGACATCAGAAGGATTTGAGAAATCAACCACGGTGTTGGCTTTGATTATCGGAATACTGGGTTTCGTTGGAAATATTGTGACCATCTGCACAGTTTCATGCTATAAAAAGTTTCATACTCCAACATTTGTTGCCATCAGTTGCCTTGCTTTGTCTGATGCTCTAAATATCATCATAATATTTTTGGAGAAATTTCTGGCTTTGTTTTCTTACCTTTATATTCAAATGTCTGTGTATAGAGGGTCGTTTTGGTATATGGTGGCTTCTTTTCTACCTGAAGCCATTGTTAACTGTTCAAGTGCACATATTGTGTTTCTCTCTATTATCAGATATTTATTAGTAGCTCAGCCCTTAGAGAGCAAAGTACGACTTACCGCGTCAATTGTTTTGGCATGCTCTGTAATGATTTGGTTTTATTCTTCACTCTTTACAGCTTTCATATTAATAATGTTATTTACAATTTTAAAATATTATCCTTCCCAATATCGAATCATGAAGCTTACATTTGTTATCATTCGTGTTGTTTGGGGGTTGTTTTCTCTCTGTGCAATCGTTATTATACATATTAAAAAGATGAAAGCTCTAAAAATGTCTTCTGTAACAAACAGCATTCATAGAAGAATGAATGTTGTCATTTCCATTATATTAATAGTTTTTGTCTGCTATCAAATTTCATGCATGTATATTTACATTTCTGCATTATTTTATTTTATTTTCGGAAATTCTATTTTATTTATGAATCTTTTATATTCATACAATATCGTAGTACTCTTGGGACTTCTAAATTTTTCGTGTAATCCTTATATTCTTTTTTTCGCCTCAATGATCGTTTCATAAAGAGACTTAATTAAAATCTGAAAAAAATGTAAACAGTTGAATTAATTTCTTTAATTCGATTGTTACACTTTGCATTCATAATTTATCATCACTATTTAACACAGAGTTCCAAATCATAATTTGAAAGCTTAATGTACATAACTTGCAAACATGTACATGCAGACCTTTAAAAAAAACTTTTAGAAAAATTAACATTGTATTTCCAATTTCAACAAAAAACTTTTGACATATTTTGTCAAATACAATTGCTTGTGTAATGATTTAATTTCAGAAAATTGATATTACATGTAAATATTCATAAAAGTAAATAAAAAGTTATTGCGCACCTTGTTACTATTTTAATTGATAAATTTTATGCTATTTAAGGGGGTTCGATCCTGAGCTTTTGAACGGATTTTAGACTGGACCTTTTTTCTTAAATTCTGCATTATTTTTAAGTTCCAACATTAAATCTAGATTCTACAATGCAAATAGAACAATATTCAATAATTTAAAAAACGCTATTAAATTCTATTCAAGTAGAATTAGGTCAGGAAGCATATTTTGTGTCTGAATGTTTTTAGAAGAAAATTATCAATTTTTCCCTTTTGAACTATATACAGAGATTTTCCATGCTGTTTCCACACAAAGCTGTTTTTGCAATTAAATTTGATATGCTGGTTCTGAAATATCCAATGTTACAACGCACTTTGAAAAATTACGCACTTTGAAAAATTTTTTCAAAGTGCGTTAAATTTAGGACCAAATCAACGCACTTTGAAAAAATAAAATTTCTTTTAAGTGTGTTGATATCGACCATGTTAACGCACTTTGAAAAAAAAATGTGTATGGCAGGACCTTGAAAATCTGTATGATAAATAATTAAACCTGTTTGATAACTCTTGTTGAGGTCACTTCAGGATGTGAAAGTGGATTTTGATTTTTCAAATTAACTTTTGATCTCTCTTGATGTTTACCACTTTTTTACAGTTTGCATGCATTTTATATATAAAGTAAAATGTATTGAAAGTATTCAACGTCATACCAGTTATGCAAATACATATATTTGGGTGTATCAATTATAGGTCACACAAATGTTTTGAATATACATTGAAATTGGGGCTTATTTAAAAGGATTACTTTCAAATATAATTTTATTATAAGAAAAAAAGAGTTGGTACATAAAACCTTTGTCCTTTTCTTGAAATGATTAAATATATTAAATTAAAAAAAAGATTATTACACATTAACTATTAATTAAAAATGTTATAATTAGTTATTTTTTGTTTTATGCATATTTGTGTGAAGTTATTAAATTTAAAAAAAATATTTATATAATGTTTCTAATCACAATTAAAATTTTTTTCAAAGTTGTTATTCAAATTTAACGCACTTTAAAAAAATCTTTTTAGCATGTTTCATTTTAACGCACTTTGAATAACTTTTTCAAAGTGGTGAAACATAACTTAGACATTTTTTTTAGAAGAAATAAAGTAAATATACTGCTCTCATTTAATTTAAACAAAAAATTGACACCTTTTTCAGAAATATCTAAAAAAAACATCATATAATTTGGTTTTTCCTGGAGATAATTTTTTTTCTGCTTAAATTAACACAAAGTTTAAGAGTTTAAAATAATTTTCTTGCTTTAAATTAAATTTTAATGCCCCAAAAAATCAGATTTTGTGAGTGCAGAAAGGTCAAATAAATGATTATGCAAAGCAATTTGAAACTTTATCAAAGTCACAGTTTTAAAGTGTGTTTAAAATAAACTTTTTACTTCTAATTTAAAGTTTGTGATAAAATTGAAGATGTTATTTTCACTAAGACACAAATTTCAGTGCAAAAAGGTCATATTAAATGTTCTGTAGCACCATAAGAAGCATATTAACCCCCATGTTTTCTTTGAATTTTAATCAAGCTATGAGTGTGGGAACTGAAAAAAAATCTAAAAAACTAAAAATTTACTTGACAGAAAAAGTTTAAGACTGCTAGCCCCAAAGGCATTCACACCTGTTTATAAGTCCCCCCCTTTTCACCTGGAATTTACCACCCGGTGGAAAAAATTTTGCCTTTAAAATTTGAGTATATCATGTATATACAGTAACTTTCAATTTTAGGTTGAAAAGTTTTTTCCAGAGAGTCATGCACACAAAGCTGCTTTATGCAGTGAAATGTGTTATGTTGCTTCTGAAATATCTATGAAATTATTTCTTATGGATTATTTCATAGAATTGTGACAAATATAGTAAACATATTCTGAACGTCCAGAAAAAATGAGCTAATTTTAACATAAAATTGACACATTTTCAGTATTATCTAAAATTTACATCATATATCCCCACTTTTATGTTCTTGTCTTAATATTTAAGATAACTTTGACCTATCTGCTTAAATTTAGCAAAAGTGTTAGACTTTAAAATAATATTTTTGCTTATTAAATTTTAATGCCAGAAAATCTCATTTTGTAAGTGCAGAAAGGTCAAATAAATGATTATGCAGAGCAATTTGAAACTTTTTAGTTACAAATTTAAAGTGTCGGTTTTTTTTTTTTTTTTTTGGTTTTTTTTAAAAACTTATTGTTTAGTTTGTTTAATGCTTTATTTAAATAAAAATATTTAATGGAATAACGTTGAAGATAGAATTTTTGATTAAGACAAAAATTTCAGTGCAAAAAGGTCATATAACATTTTCTTATTAAGGTCATTCTTTTCAAACCAAACAAAATGATGACTTAAAAACAGAAAAAATAACATCTTTGGTTCTAGAAAACTTTTCAGTGTGAAAGCCTATTATTCATATTTATAGAGAAAATACTTTATGGTATTTCATTGGAATATTTTAATGTAAAACGTTGTTTAGAGGTTATATTGCTGTATACATTTTCATTATCAATATCATAGTAAGTTGGTTATATTGCTGAAAATTAAACAAAGATAAAAAAAATAAAATAGATTAAAATACTACACGTAAATATCTCACAGTTCAAAGTGTCATGTTCTAAATTTAGAATTTACCGGGTGGTAGTAAATACAAAACTTCATAATTAAAAATTTTGTATTTACTGCCACGCTGTTAATTATAAATTACAACATGACAGAAGATCTGAGAGGCTTATGTAGTTCGAAGGAGTGACGCTCTTTTTCAGGACAGATCAAGCTGACCTTTGAAAGACAAGACATCATTAAGTGTACTATGTTTGGTGCACACATGCCAACATAGTTTGGAAGACATGTTTATATATAGTTATGGAGAGAAAGAAATGATAATGTCAAATCATAATGATAGAATGGTATGTGAATGTAGATATTAATCTGTCGATAGGAAAATCAATAAACTGTGATGAATGGGTCAGGGTATCATAGGTTTATAACATATTACTATCTATAATTGAGACAAAGTGTACTTTTTTACTTTGATTATTTTACTACAATCCTTTAATCTTTTACTGTGAAACTTATTTAGTAATACATTTTTACGATGATATATTTAATTACATTTTTACTTTTTTTATAAATATAAATTTACTATGTAAATTTGAAATAATATGGTAAATGAAGAAAAACATAATTTCCAATGGGAAAAAAATAAAATATGATTACAATTACTTCAAAACTACAAACTGTGCAGTACATCTAAATTCTTCTTGCAAAAGTGTCAGCATTATTCATTAAAGGAAAAGATGTTGGTTAAATAAGAAATATTAACATTTTTCATTGTTATATTTTTGTTCTATTGTAAAATCATTATTAACTATATAAAAATATTTAAATATATATATATATAAAAAGAATATGTAAGAAAAATATTACTTATGCCAACACTGACTTGAATGTGCATTTATGCTTAATTTAATACTTGTTGCATTTCTGCATACAAAATATATATGTATATGGCCTCTCTTTTTAATAACTAGGAAAGAGAGAGAGAGAGAGAGTCATTAACTTTTCACACCTAGTGCAAGGTCAAGTATGATCACAGGATAAGGTCGGTTATTAAAACGTCAGTTGAACCCGTTAATTTGATCTCCGTGACATTCCGTACCGCTTGACAAACCCGTCCTAATTTATAATTTATAAACTTGCAAGTCCTTTACATATGACAGAATTTCCACTGCAATACCTACCTATGCTTATAGATCAAAACAATCGCATGATATCGTTAACCGCTAAGTTTACGTCATATGCTGCCTTTTATAACCTTCGGTTATATAATTACACAAGAACTCGTAAAAGAACAATTTATTTCGTACGATTTATTTAATTAAGACGATGGTGTTTGACAATGAAGTCCCCTTTGCGCCTTACGGTTATATATTAACATCAATTTGTATCAAATACACAACTATATGAAGCAATTGAGGGTTATAACAAGACAACATGACGTTGACATTCAAACCTCAAAGGATTTAATTGAATTATTACATTGCGAGTTGTTATGACTGATATGAAATGAGTAAATATCAATTTTCATCAGACTTCTCGAGAGAATATAAATTCCGAATAACTAATGTTAATTTAAAGTTTTTTCCCTGATCAATTTGCTTTTTCTTTAATAAGTAGGAAATAATGGAAAATGCTGTTTTTCATTTTGTCAATACTCGTATGTTCATGGTTGTTATGTTATTTTGGAAAAAAAAAAGTAAAAGAATAAAATATACTCCCCGGCCTAAAATTGCCCTGCTTCACATTAACAGCAACGAACAATTTTTTGTTTAGTTTTTTTTATTCACGCATGCCTTATGTTATGTATAAAATTACCTATATGTCCTTGCAGTCTCTGTATACTGTTGTAAAATGGTGAAGATATTCAAATAAATGATTGCTTGATTGGAAAACAAATTAATAGTCCTTCTCTAACATTTTCTGAAACTTTAAATGCCTTTTTATTTTAAAGTTTCGACTTTTCCCCCCCCCGAAAAAGTATTATTATTTTACCAAATTTATCAACAAGCTTTTAAGAGTTGAACGGATTCAATTATGTTAAATTTCTAATGAGCATCGTATTCCTTTCAAAGGGGAACGTTAAAAAATCACGAGAAAAACAGAACGTGATCAAAAACATTTTTTCACCATTGTCCTGAAATAGGAAACGAACATAACAAATAGTGATTAACTTCCGAATAGTACAATAATTGATCTCGGAAAACCTACAAGCAATGGAAATTTAAGAGGTGAGATCAAGTGCCCAGAAGGAGCAAGCATTTTAAGGTTACCATTCACACTCGCCATGAGTGCAATGTACTGTAGACGTCTCTTAAGTTCACTTGTCTAACGTTTTGTTTGAAAGTTACCTTTCACAGTGGTTTTAGTTCCACATCTACGGTTTTTATCATGTGTAGACGGACCACCCCATAGTCAACTTTAGTATGTATACAAATGCCTAACATTTGGTATGAAATAAATTCGACTTGGTGACATCTTATGGTTGCCAATGTGATAATTATGAGGACCATCGAATTTATGAAATGTTGACATCAATAAAGTTTAAGTTTAATCCTTGTCACGTCAATTTATTTGTCAGTAGCTTATCTCGGTTTAAGGTACTTTGATACTCTGATAAGAGAGATGACTCTTAATGACACATATTTTTATTATTCCTTTATAAATTTGTCAAGTTAATCTTTTTTGTCAAACGTCAAATATATTTGTATTTTATTCAGTATATGCATTTTCTTTGGAAAATCATAAAAGTTGAAAAATTTAATAAACAACCGAACCTATAAACAGCCGTACGGGCATGCTCTTGAGTATTGAATAATTTTGGGGCTGAGTACACCATTTGCAGTTAAAAATGGGAAATCCTTTGTACAACAAAACTAAAGAAATTTGATGATTGAAAAGCTAAGTAATCTCGTTTGTCAGAGTCTGAGTACACGTGGTGTCTTTTATTTCAGAATGACTAGTTTATATAAAGTCAACATTTGAATGGAATTAACTAATGTTAATTGATAAAATATAATGGTGATAACGACTAGTATTTTGGCTCCAATGTCAAAAATCCAAAGACAATTTAGCTCAATGCTACATTAAAAAAATGAGAAGCTGATGATTGATAAATAAAGGCTTCACTTTTATAATCTAAGCTTTGTTGTTAGTTTAACATTAACGTCTTCCTGTAGTAAAATGTCAAAATATGTAACAGATCAGTCAGACTTTGTGGTATATTAAATCTAAAGTGCGCTAGTATATATGGAATGGGCATATGGATGAACGTAACAATTGTTTATTAACAATAAATCTTCAATATATCTAATATCGAGCTGAAATCTTCAATATAGCTAATTAATATCGAACTGAAAACCACAACAAGTGTTGTTTGTATATTTTCCTTTCCATGTAGCAAAAAAATCAGCTAACAATGAATACATCTAGCGCCAATTGAGATTGCGACAATTAATTTTTTACTTTGTTAGAATATATACCTTGTGTTTACATAATTGTTGTGCAAATAAAAATCCAGCATCCTTTCAACTTTGACTTCATAATAATTTTTTATAAAAGCATGGTGATCTTTTAACAAAGTACTCAGTATTCAAGTTGATGACAGAGCACAAGACACGCGAAAATTTGAGAATTTCATGCATACACGAGCAAGCAGTTGTTTAAGAATACATATGGAGAAATGGTGTTCGTTCTGCTCATTTACATGTTGGTCATATTGTAGTTTCAAATGCGACAGATTCCATTAAGGAACATTGATACTCTGATGAGAGAGAAAACTCTTAATGACACAAAAGGCTATTATTCCTTTATAAATTTGTCATATATGCTATAATTGTTTGTATTTTATTCAGCATATACATTTCCTTTGCAAAATCTTAAAATATAAATAAACATATGAGTGAGCAGAGGGTTTATGAACCTTAAGGTTTATTTTGAGAAAATACAGAAAATGGCATTTATTATATACTACCTATTTCGGAAAAAGTACGTAAGCCGATGTTTTGAGTTATCTTAATATCATCAACTAGTATACCAACAAAAAACCACTTTCATACTGGTCAGAGAGTGTGCTTCGCAGGCTTTATATTAATTACTCGAAGAGGAGCGTTAAACGTCTTATGGCGAGAGATTTTCTGGTAATAATACTAGTAATATTGCTGATGCTAAAGTGAAAATTGTGACCGCCTTTTTGACTTGAAAATTCAAAGCTTTAGTAAATTGTTTTATTGAAAGAAAGAAAGAATTCAGAACTGGCGTATTAATCATTTTGGCGATGAAACATACATTTAAGTGTTGCACAATTTGACAGAGTTCTTCCATTGATTAATAGGTTCAGATGATTGTTTATTTTTACAAAATACAGATGATTTATCAGTTCATGAGGAGTTATGTCCGTCTTTGTAATTTGAAAAGTATCAAAAACACGGTATCGTGAGTTATCAGTTGTTAATCACACAAAGTGATTATTATAACGAAGAAAAAAAGAAAAAACAAACTGGGCAACAGGGTCTGCAAAAATAAAAATAGAATATTTTTAGTTCACTAGTATGCAGAATCTTATGAATATTAATGAGAAGTAAATCACGTGGAATCGATCTCATGAATAAACTGCAAATCATTTCTCCATATGGTGACCGAAGGACTTCATTCTAAGTGAAATTTAAGTATAATCTAGGATTTGACAACAGAAAATTAAAATTCTGACCAAGAATTAGGATGGAAATTTTTTTTGGAAGGTCATTATGACTCAGAAAAGCATTTTGCAGATTCCTTTTATCGCGGGGAAATGGTGCGATCAATCCCCGCACCCTCTCCTTCTAAGTTACTTGTAGTTATTGTGCAGTTTTGAAACACTCTCAGAAATTCGAACATTATGTGTATAGCTGTGTATTATAATATGTTCTACGGTGTGACTGTTCGGGCGAGCGCAGTTGTTCCCTTCAAAAACACTTGAAAAATTGATCAGCCACTTCAAAAATCAAGCCGTACGAGACATCTCGACTAGCTGTGCACGGAGCTCGTCGGAGCTTACGGAGACAGCCAAGTATCTGGTTGAAACTATAGACCTAGTGCAATTTTGATCGAAAAACATTGCAGAGTTTGTTTGTTTGTTTGTTTGTTTTTTTTTTTTTTTGAAAGATTTCTACAAACTGAAAGCCTTTTTATGCTTTACGTTATCATTTATTTATTCATTCGTTCAAAGGACATTGGGTAGTAAAGGAATTCTGGGAATGTTTCACATAAAAATTTGCCTGACGTACATGTACGTACAGATTTCATTCCGAACTTCCTCTGTTCTTACATGTTAGTCTGTTGAGCTCGCTTCGCTTCGTTCGCTATAACCGAATTACAATGATGATATTTCCTCCTGCTGTATTCATTTTTTCCTTTTCCTTTTCCTCAATTTTTTTTTTTTTTTTTTTTTTTTAGTTGGTCACACTCAGTATTTTCAGTACTTTGATTATTATATTTGACTATAGAGATCGGGATCGACATCCCGATGTACAGAGTGTAAACAAAGACAAATCTGAAACCACATGCACAGCCGCACGAGTTGATTTATCAATTTATCATTTTAATGTGATGTGCATCAAGGAGGTTAATGTTTATATTATAATTTTAATACTTTTACATCATGGTACAAGTAGCAGCTGAGTTGTATCAGCAGGAATGACACAATCTCAGTCTCTTGATCATGTTGATCGATTTACATGTATCTGGTCCAGTACAATTTCTTGATGTAGATACATATTTGGTCCAGCACAATGTATTGCTTTAGAAAAACCAACACAAATCAAAGACAGTCTTAACATTCCGAGAAACTTCAGGCGCGGATCCAGGAATTTTATCAGGGGGGGGGGTCCACCACAGTCCAAAAAAAAAAATTGCAAACCAGAAATTTCTTGACAAGCAAAAAAATAAAAAAAACGTCAAAAATCTCTTTCGTGGGGGTGGAGAATTAATCATCTTTTCATACCAATTTAACACAAATCCGCATTTTGCATGGATGTCTGGGTTTTCCAGGAGCGGTCCGAAGTCACCTTTTACTTGCTTTAGTATATCAATTTAATAACCTTGCAAATTCCAGGGTGGTCCGGACCCCATTGCAGACCCCCCCCCCCCCCCCTGATCCACGCGTGAGCTTTTAAATACTTATAATTTTTGTCGTTGGGATGAATGTGTAATTTGTAGCATTTGTACAACTGACTTGTCTTCATTGTAAACAGAACAGTGAGATCACAGAGAGATATTTCGCAATCTGTGTGATTCTCTGACACTGTAAATGAAAAAGATCAACAACAGAAACTTTGGAAGGTAAAACAACTTCAGGGCCATTTGGTGAAGACAATGGTGCCAAGTATTAATAATTTATGTGATATGTCGTAGGGACTAAAAATTTTGGTCTGGTGTCCCTCTACATCTCAGATCGATGTAACAAAACTGATTCGGGTTTTCCTGCCCCCACTTCGACTGTTTGTGTAAATGTATACGGCAGAAATGAATTGGCTGCCTGCTTCAACTTTTTCCTTTGGACATCTTTTTAATTAAGTCTCTATCACTATAAAACTTTCGTTTCTTACCTTTAACTCTTTACAACTTACAGAATACTTGATATCGCGATTACTCAACTTAGCGGAACTCTTGCGCGTTGGAGATAGGAAACGTCAGTGATCTGGGGACCATGTCTGCATATTACTCTATTCAGCGTTTTTGAATACACCGCGAGATCTAGTTACTATACCTTTTTTACGGACAGTAAAAAAGGAAGCCTTACAGAAATTCTTTGCCGAACATCGGTTAACCATAGAACTAAGACCAAAGAGGAGTCGGTACTCCTGTGCCATCAAACTACGCTTAAATATTGCACCGAAAAGCGAAGATGACTACATCACTAGGAATATTCAGCGTAGGACTGTGGGTGGCGTTGTATACTCCAGCCCAGAGAATACATCCCTTACGTGGTCTTCAAACTTGATTACTGTTCCATTAATCGATATATTTGATATTCAGCATTATCTTTGCACCGAGTCCGGTTGGACTAAAGAACGTTTTAACAACAGAAAGAAAGAGAATAGTTTCAAACTATTTTCAAATGGACATATACATGGTGTTGAACTTTGTAATCTGGGTATGTTCAATATGTACCTACTTAATGGTCATTGATCAAGATTGTCAGTCTGGCCTTTTAAATTTTGTAAAACTTTTACTTTTTATGACTATGAATTTAAAAACATTCCTTCTCATCAAAGGTACTTGGGTCTTGGACAGTTTATAAATATCTATGAACCATTGAACCTTTCTGATATGTAAAAGAAAGTCCCTTTTTTTTTTACACATATCAATAATTTCATACATATTTATAAACCAAGACCCAAGTACCTGTGCTTTGCAGGTTCATGTCAACACCCCCTGAAATATTTTGCAAATTAAAAAAAAAAACCCACATTTTTTCTTTCTTGGAACTTCTGTATATGATTGGATTTATGGTTAAATTTATTGTTAAAAAAATAAATTAATTAAATTTAAAATTTTTCTTTTCAGAAAATGACATGTTGTATATGCGTGCCAGATGTGTGCCTGAAACGCGGCAGTCTGGGGACCCCTATAAGCTGTGGGTACTATTGAATAAATCAGGCCAAATTTTCTCAGCGGAATGCAAATGTATAGCGTAAGTTTCAGATTACATTTTTTTTAAATCTTCACAAAACAAGGTAGTTCAGTAAATTCAAATCAATATAATAAAAACTCTGAAGGTCCAGTACATGCATATATTAATTTTACTATAAATATGTTGGAATAAGCAAATACCAAATAAGCATAGAAATGCAATGAAATAAATGATATTTAATATTTCAAGAGTGTCATAGGGATGACATAAAGTTGATACATGATAAAAACTACTAATAAGCTTTGGGCATGAAACTATGATGACATTTTTAAAAAAAATTTTATCAAGATATGCAAAATAGTTTGATAAAGATATTTATAGGCAGTTTTTCGCAATTTTTATTTTAGAAATAGACAAAAGTCGTGAGCATGGAATTGTTCATCTATGTACTATAAACAATAATAAAAAAAAAAATTTCAATTTAATGTTTTCATAATGTCCAAGCCAAATATTGTTTCTGCCTATCTCAATGTCTGATAATAACTCTGCAATTTTTTTTAAAGTTAATTGAAAGAAATGTTTTTATTCTGATAATGTTATTTCAGGGGTGATGGATCATGTAAACATGTTGCAGCTGCACTTTTTGGAATTTTGGCCTTCAGCACCGATCTTCATGACAGTGCTGGTCCATCGGTTACTGATGTACCAGCTTACTGGACGGCTCCAAAACGCATTTGCAAGCCAGTGGCTGTAGAAGATTTAGATATTAGGTACAGCAATAATATATGACTTTTAATATTTATTACAAGTATTTAAATAAGACATCATTACATGGTTTAAAATATTTAAATTTTTTAAAATTGATGATTAATTTTGACAAATTTTTGTAATAAGAGATTTTTTTTTACAAGGGAATATGATATATATGTACTAGAGAAAATTGTAAAAATAGGTGTAGGGTTGGGTCTTTTAAGTCAGATGTTTAAATTTCAATGAAAGCATCCTTATAAAATAATTGTGTATAAGTGTATTAAATAGCCATGTTAAATGCGTACATGTATATTCAATAACTACATGTAATAATTCTTTTGCAGAGCTGATGTCACTACAGCACGCTCTGATGGGCCTACACATCAGGATGGATACTTTCCAATTCCAGAGGATCAACTTGATAAAAAAAGGATTGAAAAAGACATGGTGAAACTTTTGAAAAACTGTAAAGTTCCTGGTGTTGCCTTATACACGTTATCTGATTCAGATTCAGATTTAGAGGACATCGAATTCAAAGAGATAATTTTAAAAACATAGTCGATTTGATTAGAGATTCTGGATACAGTAGTCTTTGCGAATATACACATAAATATAAGGATCAAATCAGAGAAGGCACGTTCGGTCAAAGTAGTAATCAAATGTGGAAGTATCAAAGACTTGGGCGACTCACTGCATCTATGTTTTACAAAGCTTACCATTATAAAGGAGGTAAAGAAAACAACAGCATTGTAAAATCCTGCCTTGGGAAGTATGGAGACTTTACTACCAAGGCAACTCAATATGGCATCGAGAAGGAGGCCATTGCCAGAACTCAGTATGTCGATAAGATGTTCAATCTGCACACATCTTTTTTATGTGAAGAAACAGGACTTCACTTAAATCCACAGTTCCCTTATTTAGGAGCATCCCCCGATGGACTTGTGAAGTGTAAATGTTGTCAGCAAGGTGTACTCGAAATTAAATGTCCATTTTCAATGCGAGATTTGACACCTGAGGAAGCTCTGACTAAACTTCCCTCATTTCGTGAATCAAATGGAAAAATGGAACTGATACAGAATGTAAATTCCCCATACTACATTCAAATGTTAGGACAAATGGGGATCTGTAAGGCACCATATTGTGATCTTGTACTGTACACTACCAAGGGCATTTATGTTGAAAGAGCTTTTTTCAATGAAGCATTATGGAACAATGTTGTATTAAAGCTTAAAAATTTTTATGAAAGTTATATACTACCTTCCATTTTATCCAACTAAGTGCACATGTACTGGTATGTGATTATCTAAGTTTTGAACATAGATTTGTTATGTCATCCTGTCAGTATGCAGAAGTGACAATGAATAAAAACAAACAATCATGAATTATATTTCTTTTACATACAACATTAACAGTAATACCCTATGTTCAAACAGTAAAACATGATAAGTTAGTATAGCAAACATGGTTATCTGTGGGCTAGCTACATGTATCTCCTTTATAAACATTTTATTCAAGCTTTGTACTTTCTCACGAGAGGGGGTAAAAAGTTACAAAAAGCAGCAGCTACTCTGAGCATCTGAGATGAAATGTTTTTAAGTTTAAGTGGAAGAATTTGTCCTAGTAGTTTAAAGGATTTTAATCTTCGAATCGCCCTCTCGACGTGAATTCTAACTGATGCAATTTTTCGTGTTTCCTGAATTTCTTTGGATGTCAGAACTCTTCCTTTTATGCTTCTGTTAGAAATTCTTGTAAATGGAGGCATGTTCAACTTCGCTCCCTTTTGAATCGCTAGGTCTCGAATTTGAAAACCACGATCTGCCATGATTTCATCGCCATATTGTAATTTGTCCAAGTATCCACTAAGTTCTGTAATTTTACGATCAGATATATTACCCGACCAAAGATTCGAGACAAAAGTAAATGCACCATTAGGTTGTATGGCAACTAAGGCTTTCAAAGTGTTATGACTCTTGTAGTTGCTCCAAGTTGCAGCTTGAGCACTAGGATTTCTCGGTTTTTGTATGAAAATTTCAGTACAGTCAATAATTGACGTTGTTCCAGGATATTTTAGTTTAAAACTTAATGGCAAATGTTTTCTTATCTTTTCATTTGATGGCCATTTAAGAACTGGCTCAAGATATTGATATAAAAAATTTATCCAAGTAGTGAACATATTTGATATTTGACTGAGTGAGACACCAAACAGAGTTGATAGAGTTATGTTGTCTAATCCAAGTCTAAGTTTCAGCATAATAATTATAAACTCCTCCTTAAGACTAAGTTTTCTTTTCTTTCCTGGTTTTCGGCGTTTCTCGGTTTGCCACACCTTTTCACCACCTTTTCTTGAACCTTTCCAGGAGTTGACATTTTTGAAGAGCAAAGACACAGTGTTAATAAATCCTAGTAGGAAAGCCAATGATGGAAGTCCAAGAAAATGTTTAACTGTTTTGTCTGATTCAGTTATTTTGGAAGTTAACATGTTTCTTAGATTCTCTGCATTGTGCTCAAGTTGCTTCTTTAGTGACAGATTTTCCTCTTTCAGATTTTTGTTTTCTTTGGTCAATCTAGTACAGTTTGACTGAAAGAATTGCAGTTTGATTTAGTTCGAGGCATATACATTCATTTTTTAATAAAATTATAGCATTTAATCATATAAATTTATAGATAAAATGATATAAAATATATAATGTTACCTTTGCATATTAAGTCTGCTAAGTTTATAGAAAAAATTAATATGGTTTTACTGTATTGATTTGATGAAATAGATTATACAAGTTTTTTTTGGAAATTATGGAGGGTATTTATTGAAAATAAAATAAACAAAATATTTAATTAACAGATGATAACAATAAATCAATAAAGAAGTAAATATAGATATATCTTCCAAAAAAACTCAAAGGGGAATTAAGAGTAACTTAGATAACTCTTTCTCATAAAAGAACAAAATACCAAACCAAAATATGAACCAAATTAAACAACATGTTTGTACCTCCAAAAGATCATTTTTGTTTTTAAGAAGTTCAATTTTTTCTTCCATACATTTGTATTTTTTGTCAACATCTCTATACCCATTTGACGAATAGCAATGGTCAAGTGGTATATTTTCTAAAATTACTAATGCAAAAGAACCATATGGAATTATTTACAGTTGACTCAAACAAACCAAAAAATTAACTTAGTAATTATAGGTTTTAATAATGAACAAATTCATTTTATTTTTTTACCTTGTTTTTCAATTACAGTGGACCCTCAGATATCCGGACGCCAGATATCCGGATGCTTCAGTATCCGGACGATCTTTCAACGGAACGAAATTTTTAAATGTTATTTTGTCTTATTTAAGTGGTGATTCAGATATCCGGATGCTTCACATATCCGGACATATTGACAGGGAACCAAAGCGTCCGGATAAATGAAGGTCCACTGTACTATCATGGGCACTGGGCTCAAACTCTCTGACTGTAATTCCACCTCGCCTGCTACATATGGGTAACAGACATTGGATTTTACAAAGGCATCCTGCTTTACAAGTTTGATATTTACAGCTGGTGTGATGTCAGCCAGAGGTTCTCCTGCGTGCAAAACCTGATTAATGTTAGGACTATACCTAGTGATTTTGGTGGGGATGCATGCAGAGTTATTTGTTTTGCGTGTAGTTTTTGAACGCTTATAGTTGTTATATCTGAAAAGTGTTGGGTACGGGTTTTCAGGAGTCGGTCTACCATCCACAAAATGATCTGAACAAACAACTAAGTGCCTCAAGTCGCAAATAGGGTTTTGTTTAACACTTATGTTTATCTTTTCTTCTAGGCCGTCCCTTCTGATTAAATCAAGCCATTTCTTTCTAAAACTCGCTACTTTTGGGATGGGATGAAATGATAAATGTTTAGATTTAGCCGTCCTGTTATCAGAGGAGCACCCCTCAGCTATACAATGAACTTTAGGCATGCTGCTTATTTCACCTTGGATTCGTCTCTAGTGTAAACAAACTTATGCCCCGGAAATCTCGCGAGATTAAAAACTTTCTCGACTTTCTCGCAAAAGAGCTCCAGTAAGTTAGATAACCGTGAGGTAATCGCGATACTAAGTATTGCTATGCAACATACATTGAATCCTCGCGTCATAGAAATATTACTTTACCATTTCCCTGCAAGCACTTTATAGCGGGGTACAAATTTCTCTAAAGTTTAGGGTAAATAATATTTTGAAATAATATTTTAATTAGAAAATAACTTTTCTTATTTTATGAGATTCAAGCAAGTATAAAATAGTTGTAATTTGGCAATAAATTGAAGATAACATGAACTTTTTAAAGTGCGTGAAAATGCGTGATTGCAGGGAAACGGTAAATGCGTGATTTTGCGTTAGAAATAGGAAATGCTATATGCGTTAAAATGCGTGACTGCGGGGGTGTTAAAATTAAATAAAAATACATAGAGGTAAGAGGATATTCAATGTTTTCTTGCTGAATATGCAATTTATTTCATGAGTGGGACAGGATTTTTTTTTTAATTTTTTTACGAGTGCTAAGCATGAGTGAAAATATCAGAAAATCCTGTTTCACGAGTGAAATAAATTCCATATTCAATGACAAAACATTGAATTTTCTGTTTATTAAATTTTCTTTGATTTTCTTTGTCTCTCTCTTCCTGTACATAATACAGTCATGGGCTGCATGACGTCATAATTGAGCGGTTAGGACGTCATGGCTATAAGTGAAGTGAAAACATTGTAAACATGGATCTTAGCAACATTTTTGAGGTAAAATTGGCAGTTTTATTTTCTGTCAGAATGGTTTATTTACTTCAATCTATCTATTTAGTAATATCAAGTCAAGGCAGACTTTTTTAACCACACTCTGACTCTCTGTTATGGGAAGCAAAATTGAGAGTTTAACCACACTTCTGACATTTGTCACACTGTGACAGGATATCATTTTTATTCAATGAATAAAATACAGTATTTTACTGTTGAAAATGTAATAAATGAATGTATTCCATTTGTTTCAATCTCCAATGCTGAAGAGTGCCTGCAATAGTTTACTTCAAATATTTTGTTCTACTACTACTGTATACAGGGAAATTTTCGCCCCCGTTTTATTTTCGCCCCTTTTGCCCTGTACTCTCAATTGGGCGAATTGAAACAATTAAGTATAATTTCTTAAACAAAACTATGAATGGGCGAATTTAAAACTGGGTAAAATTGTTTGCAAGCGTGAAAGGGCGAAAATAACACGGGGCGAAAATAACCCTGTATACAGTATTTCCTATAGAAAACCATCGAATGGGATATGTCTATGAAAAATCAACAACTTCATAATTTGCAACCTTGACATAAATCTAATAAAAACATTGCTGATTTCTGACCAAGATTTGTGTTAATCCTCAATATCATCAGAAATCAAATGATTGGTACTTTGATTTATTTCATTTTCAATTTACAGATGGAAATTGCAGATCCTTCATCCAGATCACATAATGAAAGTGATGCAGAAAAGTTCGACCACTCTAATACAAATGAAGATGAAACAAAATACTTATTAAAAAGAACTATCAGTAATCAAGTAACGGAAAAATCGAGTTTAAATGGACACAATGAATGTGATGTTTGTGGGAAAACATTTAACCATTTGTGTAACTTAAAGGTACACAGAAGGATTCACACAGGTGAAAAACCTTTTGAATGTGATACATGTAACAAGGCATTTTCTTATTCAAGTGCACTCCAGGCACACGTGAGGATAGTCCGATACATACAGGGGATAAACCGTATAAATGTCATGTTTGCAGGAAGGCGTTCAACCAGTCAGGAACCCTACAGAGGCACATAAGGACACATAAGGAGGAAAAACCCTATAAGTATAAATGTGATGTTTGCGAAAGGGCATTCAACCAGTCAAGTGACTTAAAGAAACACATGAGATTACACACTGGGGATAGACCGTACAAGTGTGGTATATGTGGAAGTTCGTTCAACAAGTTAGGAACTTTACAAAGACACATGAGGACACATACAGGTGATAAGCCATACAAGTATAATGTGTGTGGAAAAGCATTCAACCGGTCAAGTTACTTGTACACACACATTCACATACACACGGGTGACAAACCTTATAATTGTGATGTGTGCGGAACAAGTTTCAGCCAATCAGGTACTTTGAATAGACATATTAGGAGAAAACATTCAGGTGATTAACATTACTGATGTGATGTATGTTGGAAAACATTCAACCAATCAGCGATAAGTGATAATTTTATGAATGAGATTTAAGTTAGAAAATGTTTTAGGGGAAAGATTAATTTGATAAAATCAACATTCGGGGACAAACAGATGTGAAGAACCTTGTACACATCATTTTTTTAAACAGATTTTCCATTCAAATTTATTTCAAATTTGGTAAAACCTTTCAAGTATGAAGAGGCATTAAGTCTGTAATAAAACCTTCAGAAACATTGTACCATATATTTGTGTTAATTGTGTTGTGTTGGGAGACCTGGCCCAATTAAGGATCATGAAACAAACTTAGACTTAAGTCAAATTTTCAATCTTCAGTAAAATGTTTATTAATAGTCAACTTTATCTCTAAATTGGCAATTAACAGCAAATTGGTGATGCACTATTTATCAGTATTTTTGATTTTGACTGTTTGACTTTTACAACACTTCAGCACACCATAAAAATTTTTACTTAAGCTTAAGATGTTTCAATCATGATCCCGGTGCCTGTAATAGTAGTAAATACATGTACATCAAGTATACATGGTATATGCATCCTTAAAATTTCACATTTGTATAAGTTAGTAGTGAAATGTTCTGAGACTCTCTACATAAATAGGGGTCAATTCCAAATGGAAAGGAAACATATTATTTTACTACCATGCATTTTTAATGTAGGAATATTTATATCGGAAATTGGTATATTACTAGCAAAAATTTGATTCAAATCAAGAGACAGAGAGAAATTCTGTGAACAAATATGTGAAAAAGAACAAAACAAAAAACAAGATAGTTTTGTGAAACACTGATGCCCTTAGTATGGCAGCTTATGGTGAGAGTTGAATTTTTCTCAAATACATGTCAAAAGGTCAAGGTCAAAATTGTTTGTACCTAAACAAAGGTTTTGTCACAAGGAATAAACCTGTACAATATGAAAGCCCTTGTCCTAACTTTTAATAAGTTATATACAAGGTTAATGTTTTTAAAGAGTGGGTCAAACTCTAAGGTCACGGATGAAAGGTCAAACATGTTTATACATGTACCAAATGAAAGGTCTTGTCCATGGCCGCAGGAACCGGGACGTGCTCCCCCCCCCCCCAATAATTTTCCCAATATAGTTATAGTATTCTATAGAAAAATACAATAAATTATTAAGAAAACATATAGTAACGCATTATTACTACATGTATATACTCATGCCCCCTCAATTAAAATGCCTGACGACCTTTTCTTTTGTTGAGGAATTTTTGGTAGTAGATGATTGCCCTCAATTGAAATTGCTGTCTACGTACCTGTTGTCCCAATATAAAATACACATATATGAAGTATGAAAACCCTAGCACAAACTGTTAAAAAGTTATGAACAAGCTTGTTGAAGTGTGATAAGTTGGTCAAATCCAGATGTCAAGACGTCAAATATGGTGATACCTAGCTCAAGAAAATTCTTGTAACAATGAATAAATTTTTGGAAAAATGAAAACCATAGCTCCACTCACTCAAAAGTTATGAGCAAAGCTAAATTTTTTTTTTTTTTTTTTTTTTTTTTTTTTTTGCAAACAGAGAGAAAGAGTTTTTTTTGCAAACAGAGAGAAAGAGAGAGACAGAGTAAAATAACTATAAACCACTGAATATTCGATTCAGGGGCAGAAAAATTCTATAAATATACTGTGCTTCTTAACCCCAATACCTTTACCTTGAATTCTGACCAATTTTAATATTAATATTGTGATAGATATAACTTTTTATCGTTATACATTATGTAAATTGCATAAGTTAGTCTAACTGTGTCTGGAAACAAGTCCTCGCCAAAGTTAATACATCCTATATACTTAAAAAATACTGCAAAACACTTCCAAGATTGTACATGCCTATATGAACCTTTAAAGACGAAAATTTTTTAAACTAATTTCCACAACCTTTTTTCATTCGGAACTGTCTGGATTGTTGGTAGTAAATAGACTTAGTTCGAGTTATGCCCCCCCCCACCCCCCTTATTTGCCACATTGCCAATACACGGAACGAATTGGCACTATCGTTAAACCGGGTCCGTAGGAAATATCATTTTAATGACATATAGAACATTCAACTTAATTTTAGATGTGCATTACTTGTTTCTAACCAATCCGAGTGCACATGTACTAAGGATCCGATTTTGGCCTGACCTTGACCTAAGGTCACTTTCTCGAGTACAAATTTACTCCCAGAAAAATACAATTCCTCTCCAAGCCATATCTATAGTTATGGGAAAAGATTAAAATTAATTCATAATGGTACATGTACATAAGCCAAGGTTGTGTAAAGACTTTCACGAAAGGTTAATGTTTTCTATATACATCACGCAGCCCCATCGAAAAACCTTTCTGTTTCTTTGCAAGGATTTTTGCTCTAGTTGTTATAATGCTTTAATTTGAAACCTTGATTTAAAAAAAAATATTAAACAACATAAAATTTTAACTCATCTAATGGGATATATTGAAAAGAAAATGAAATTAAAGATACGTGAATATAAAGGGGGTTGGGGTGGGTTTACTATTTAAATACATGTACATGTATTTGCCAATTGGTCTTTTTTTCCTGAGGGGAAGATTACAATACTTAGCCAAATTTCGAGGTGTATGTCTTCTATAAAAGCTTTCGGGGTAAGATGGTGTAGGGGTAAAAATTATGCTGCATGGACTCTTTGTTTCAGAATGTGTTGGCACGACATTGGAGTCGGCAGCAAATTGATAAGGGGGGGTTGAATTCTCTGGTCTATTATGTGAATGAAATACTTTAGACATACATGTACATGTATAAATTGTAGCAAACATAACAAACAATCAAAAGTTGTCTTAGTAGAACATAAATCTCAAGATCAGGCCCCGGGATCATGAAGCATCTTAAGCTTAAGTCAAAAAATGCCTTAGATGCTGAAATTTTTTAGAGGTCATGCAGCCCAAAATGAAAATGGATTCCAATTTTGTATCATCAGCCTGCTTTTGCATGCAAATTATGAGTTTCTTTTAACAAGTTTTAAAGATTTTATAGATAATTGAAATTTTGACTTAAGTCTAAGTCTTTTTCATGATCCATGACATAGTATAGAAAGGTCCTAGCTCTCACTTTCTTCTTTCATTCATTCCTTCGATCGAATTCAATCCTCCCTTAAGTCCTTGATCCATCGGTACATGATTTTTTTTTTTTTCAGAAATCGTAATTTTATGAAAGCTATCATCTACAATCTTGTTTATTTAAATACTGAATACAATAAACGTTGTTGACAGCATATTTTAAGAGATAACATGTAATATATTTCTATTGGCATTTGGCGAAATAATTATGCTCTGAATTCAGTGATGTCCAGAGAGATGAAAATTTGCATGCACACTATACCTAATTAACGGACTTATCAACGACCAATACCAATTAATAAAAAGAAATGAAAAAATAATCCTCATGTATGATTTTAATAATTGCTATAGAAACATCAACTAGTTCTGGGCGTAAGGATTTTGAGATAATGATTATAAAATTTTAATTCGTTTTTTATTTCAAAACATTTAGACTTTGTAGGTCTGGTTACGGTAATGTTTCGTGATCTGGAAATTATTTTTCAAGACTGCCCGGCATCCTTTACAAAACGTTTAAAACGAAAAATATCTTAGTTAGGCCATAATTAAAAATATCATTGTTTCCCCTAACCCGACCCTAATTTCTCAAGTTGGGTCGGTAGGTAGGTAAACAATTTTATTTTCTGACAGCAGCTTTGAAAATACATTCTAAAATTCAATGTGAAATTACCTTTATAAATAAGAAAAACACAAAAGAAAGCGATGTGTGAACAAAATGCTAAGAATCGTTCCTATGCTCTTTAAAAGCAAAATTCATGATTAATTAATTCACAACTGTTATTATTTAGTTAATTTGTGAAATATCTCACGCCATTACATCTATATAAATTGAATAAATTAGGATTCTCAAATACGCAAAGACCAGACATACGAGTATATTTTTTCAAACCTCCCATCAGCCTTCAGAGCTTATAGATGATCAATGTACTTTTCTGAGGGCCATGAGATTTGCAGTGGTTCTGGAGCATTTTTCTTTGGAGTTAAGAAGTGGATAATTTTAAATCGCCGGTTAAAATCCCAATGAGTAAAGTTGAAAACAGTCCTTCAAAGGGGACCATAAAAACTTATGTCCAGTGTCGCAGAAGATGCTGGCTCATAAACATCCCCCACTGCTTAATGGAAAAAAGTGCTGAGTACGTCTAAATTTGGAGCAATTGGGAAATGTTTAAATGTCGTCCTAACAAATCTAAAAATCTCGAAAGGATTAAAAGCAAAGAAACTACCAATCTTCAAGGGCATAATTAAAGAAAAATGCAATGAACGTCTCAGGAAGTTGTACCATGATTTCAAAACTATTTGGAAAGTGTATGTTAACAATATTTAAATGAACCAAACCGAATCTACAAATGATAAAAATGCTAAATACAATATCATAGTCACGAAGTTACACCATTAAATATAGAAAGAAAGGACATCTGAATAATATTTATCAGGATGAATATGCAAAAATATTTACAACTCTTATGGTTCCATAATGGCATATAGTATACACAGGAACATAGATGAATTGGTCATTAGATCAAAATTCAAATTAAATAAAATGCAGTGAAATTGAATGATGTGTTTACTAGGTGAGCCCTTCATCTACTCATGAGGCGGGCCTTACGATGTATTACGCGTACGTACCTTAAATTCAAAGACATGTTTGTTTGTTTGTTGTTTAAAAAGAAAATTAGAAAATGTATTCACTCACATGGAGATGCCAAGACACCTCCGAAACACTCTTAATTAGTCATGGTATATTTAATTAACGAATTGCTTCAAGAGTGAACAATTCCAATTTAGCTAAAAGCACAAGATTGAGACGTCGCCCGTGTTTAATGAAGAGCTAATGTCCTGAAATCACATCTGGACCCCATTTTGTTTCCAACACGTCGGCCGTTCTGATAGAAATTTATTTTGATGAAATTGTATTTTATAAAACATATTTTAATGTATTTTATAAAACATGGTTAACAATAAAAAAAATATTGGAATTATCTTATTTAAAAAATCTTTCCAGTCGGTGCGATTTAATTGGGTCGGTCGCGTTAGGGGAAACAAAGGTATTTTTTATTTTGGCCTTATCATGAATTGATCATGTATTGTGATGGCGAGTTTTTTTCGTCTTCGCCACGTCTCCCTCCATATCGTTGCTGCTAATTAAATTTTTAAATAACAGATTTTTTTTCTTGCTGTCAAACCAGAGACATAACTAAACATATAAGATTGGATAATTTTGCCAAGAGTGCACTTTCTACAGTGTAACATTAATCGGGATCGGCATTCCGGTTAACTATACCAATCAAGAGCGCCAAATCAACAAGATGCATGCAGCATGGTAATGTATTTCTATAATATTTACTCATATTCTCATTGAACCTCTCCAAAGGAAGTTTAAAATAATGAAATATTTGGAAAGAAAAGGGTTTTGCAATGAGAATTTTGAGAAACGGACATGTAATTTTTGTGTAAGAGTTGCCAATCGTACCGCTCAGAGGTCTAATGCCTTAATATTTCCACGTGCACAATTTAAAAAAATATATATATATTTTTAAGAATTGAAAACATCCCTCAGTCGGTATAGTCAAATGCTCTTTCAGACTTATTGTACTTTAAGATTCTTGAAATTTTTATTTTTATAATTAAAAATGGTATAATAAGAATAGACCAATCCAGACTTTACAAAAGTTGTTTCCCTTTGCGGGGTCAACCAAAAGGTCAAAAGGGAAAGAAACAACATTTCTCCTCATTATGCTACCAAACATTTGGGTGGGCTATGATGAATCCACTGTGTTTAAATTGTTTTCTTTGGATGTGTGGGTAGCCCCAACATCTGAACATGGGGCAATCAGTATACACTATGCAACGATTTTTCCCAATCAAATGACAAAGTTACAAACCTGAAAACTACAAAGGCTACTGTGAGGATTCTATGGGTTTATCCCCTAAGATGGCGGCCAAGGGACATAACTTTTGAAAAGTGTGGATTCAACTATACTATAATTGTTTTAATATTTTATTATTAAAAAATATCAGGGCTCGACATTACCGTTTTTTCCTACTTGTCCATTCAGACAAGTGTCCAAGATATTTACTTGTCCGAACTTCAACTCCACTTGTCCAAAAATTTTTCAATTGATATCTTGAAAACAATTACGAAAATTAAAAAACGTGCATGATTAATTAGTGTTGTTATGGATAAATAAGACAAACACTTACAAAACAAAATTTTATCTAGAATTCCTGTCCTGACAACAACATAAATGTTTGCAAGTGAATCTGTAATATCAATCAAATATATTCCAAACCCGCAAACGTCGTAAGATCCACGCCATGCAATAGTATTGCTGCAATTATAGTGAACATCGATCCCGATAAAGTGTGAACTTAAATAGTGATTGATATCGCGATCGAAATTCGGGTTTATGTAATGTTTTCTTTTTTATTCGATAAACTTAATTCAATCGTTGTTTTTTTTTAATATTATTATTATTTGAAGACTTCTTTACATAAAAAATCACTTGTCCAATCGGACAAGTACCCAGCAATATTCACTTGTCAGTATTTTTTTTTCATTGGTACCGGACAAGCGGACAAGTGTTAATGTCGAGCCCTGAATATATATTTAAAACTGTCATTCATTAATCATCATTCATGTGATTTGTTTTCAAATTGTTAAAAGAAACACAATTTGCAGAATAAATATGCCCAAATAAAAAACTGGAGGAAAAACTCTTTAAAGTGAATCAGGTATGAATGCTTATAGAGGGAGAAAAAGGATCTGGCTAGTGGCTACATTATAATTGATCTTACTCCTATAAAAAAAAAATCCAACTTGTTTTCTGCAACTTGTTTTCTGCACCATACAAAAGTGATGACATTGACTCTTTGGCCCAAGTATATTATACGTTTAAGTAGTTCCGGACATTGCGCATTTATTTGCAAATGAGAAATAGATCTAAATGAGTTTACATTTGTTAAATTAATTCAGGTTTTCAGAGTTTCAGGGTTTCAGATTGGCATCGGCCATTTGCCGATAAAAATTCAAAATGGCCGGAAAAAATCAAATTAATCTGCCAAAATGGCCTATGAGTTTTACATTGAGCAGACATAATGGCCGATTATTTTCTCTATGTAAAGGCCAGTCGTATAGTATTTCTCCCATTCAGATCCAATTGTTTTTTAGCTCACCTGAGCCGAAGGCTCAAGTGAGCTTTTCTGATCAAAATTTGTCCGTTGTCTGTCGTTGTCGTTGTAGTCGTTGTTGTCGTTGTTGTCGTTGTCGTCGTCGTCGTAAACTTTTCACATTTTCATCTTCTTCTCAAGAACCACTGGGCCATTTTCAACCAAACTTGCTACAAAGTATCCTTGGGTAAAGGGGATTCAAATTTGTTCAAATGAAGGGCCACGCCCTTTTCCAAGGGGAGATAATCATGAATTTGTTAAAAATTAATGGCATTTTTAAAAAATCTTCTTCTCCAGAACCGCTGGGCCAGGAAAGATGAAACTCATGTGGAAGCATCCTCAGGTAGTGTAGATTCAAGTTTGTTCAAACCATGACCCCCGGGGCAAGGGTGGGGCCAAAATGGCCGACCCAAGTCTTACATAGGAATATATAGGAAAAATCTTTGAAAATCTTCTTCTCCAGAACCAGTGGGCCAGGAAAGATGAAACTCATGTGGAATCATCCTCAGGTAGTGTAGATTCAAGTTTGTTCAAATCATGACCCCCGGGGCAAGGGTGGGGCCGAAATGGCCGACCCAAGTTTTACATAGGAATATATAGGAAAAATCTTTAAAAATCTTCTTCTCAAAAACCAGTGGGCCAGGAAAGATGAAACTCATGTGGAATCATCCTCAGGTAGTGTAGATTCAAGTTTGTTCAAATCATGACCCCCGGGGCAAGGATGGGGCTAAAATGGCTGACCCAAGTTTACATAGGAATATATAGGAAAAATCTTGAAAAATCTTCTTCTCCAGAACCAGTGGACCAGGAAAGATGAAACTCATGTGGAAGCATCCTCAGGTAGTGTAGATTTAAGTTTGTTCAAATCATGACCCCCGGGGCAAGGGTGGGGCCAAAATGGCTGACCCAACTTTTACATAGGAATATATAGGAAAAATCTTGAAAAATCTTCTTCTCCAGAACCAGTGGGCCAGGAAAGATGAAACTCATGTGGAATCATCCTCAGGTAGTGTAGATTCAAGTTTGTTCAAATCATGACCCCCGGGGCAAGGGTAAGGCCAAAATGGCCGACCCAAGTTTTACATAGGAATATATATAGGAAATATCTTTAAAAATCCTTCTCAATTACCACTGGGCCAGGAAAGATGAAACTCATGTGGAATCATCCTCAGGTAGTGTAGGTTCAAGTTTGTTCAAATCATGACCCCCGGCCCTGGGGATAGGGTGGGGCCAAAATGGCCGACCCAAGTTTTACATAGGGATATATAGGGAAACCTTTTAAAATCTTCTTTTCAAGTACTTCAAAGCTATGATTAGTGATAGTTATATGGAATCATAGGTAGTGTAGATTCTAGTTTGTTCAAATGATGAACGCCTGGAAGGGGGGGGGGTAGTAAATTCAAGCCCGATGTGCTCAGGTGAGCGCTGTGGCCCCTGGGCCTCTTGTTAAAATACTTTCTGCAACTGCCGATTCAATCAGCCAATTACATTTGGGTATTAGATTCTGACAAAAAATACTTATATTTTATTTTCCAAATCCAAGAGCAATGAGCATAAAAGTAGTGATGAATGTTTAAAACATCGAAGGAATCCATGTCATGTTGTTATTTTTACCGCCATGATTGTACATGTGGTCGGACTAATAGCAGGAAGCGGACAATATTGTAAGGTTTTACTATACAAAGGAAAACATTTTTAATCTAGGCAATCTTTAAATGTAATTATACATATAATGAGAAATACAGGTCTAATTTCTGGATATTAATTATTTTTAAAAAATTGTAATAATAAGAAATAAATTCATGGCTGTATAATGAAAGGGATAGCACTAATATCAGTAAAACATCCATAGAATGGAATTAAACAAAACAATTTCCATTCTGTTTGAATAAATTTATTTTGTTTAAAAGAAACAAAATAAATATTATTTTCCACTTTTTATCAAAAAAAAAATTAATGAACATTTTTGAATATTTTTTGTAATTAAATGATTGTTTTGTAAAAGTCTAAATCTGAGTAAGTTTAAATTTTCTATTGGCCTATAGTTTTAGGAAGTTTAGGACAAAATGGCCTATAACTTTTCTGGTAAATATGCCATATGTCCTATGGTTACTTATTTCAATCTGAAACCCTGATTAATGATCGTAATTTACACAAATGTACCAGATAATATTTAAAAAATGAATTAGTGATCATGTAAAACATGAATTGGGCTTCGATGTTTGTAATGAGACGCGAAGTGGGTATTAAGATAACTTACTAATTTTGCAAACAGGTCAGCAGGTAAGTAAATTAAAGTGAGTTTAGTAGACTGATCAGAGGATCGACGTTTAAGCAGGTCGACAGGTCAGCAGGCCGACAGGTAAGCTGGTCGACAGGTCAGCGAACTAAAGTGAGATTGGTAGAATTATGAGCGATCGATAGATCAGAGAGTCGACAGGTAAACAGATCAACAGGTAAACTGGTCAACAGGTCAGCAGGTTGACAGGTAAGCAGGTTGACAGGTCAAAGGTCAACAGGTCGGCAGGTCGACATGTTAACAGGTCAGCAGGTTGACAAGTAAGCAGGTCAACAGGACGACAGGTAAGCGGGTCGACAGGTAAACAGGTAATTGATTAATACTCAAATTGGTAGAATGATCTGTTAATGATGTCAACATTTCTCTCCACTAGATCAGCTAAAAGTTGAATTTCACTAGAATCAAAATTTTTTGCCCAATTTCTATTGTTTTTAAATTGAATTCCATCAGTCATTGTGTAGCAGGAGTTTATGATTTTCGATGAAATAACGTTTCTTTATGATTTATAGGGCTGTCACGGTTCCAATATTTTTCGGGTCGGGTCGGTTCTGATTTTTTATGGTTCGGTTTCGGGTTTTTCGGTTCGGGTAGTTAAAGGAATATAGCTGATGATTTGTATTATTTTCAACAACAAGAATATTTTCATTTAATCTTAGAAATAGCAACATTATAAGAAGTTTAAAGTAGTTTCCTGACTAGAAAACAATTGTACCAAATTATTTAAATCACCTTATAATGGTAATGTACTAACAAGTCTCTCGTTTTTGACGCCATTTTTATAGTAAAACCTACTCTACTATACAAATCGGAACCGAACTGAATTCCGGAAAAAGGGAACCGTACCCGACCTGAATCAATTGTTCCGCGGTTCCGGGTCATTTCGGGTACCCGTGACAGCCCTTATGATTTATGATTTATCCTTTTAGACGCTCGGAATGGGTTAAATGACGTAATCTTTTAATTTTTGCATCATAATTAAAATGAGTTCTGATTTGGCGGATTTTTAAACTGGTTTTATTACAGGATATTAGTAAACAAAGGAAATGCCCACGGAAGTGGTAACGCAATGCATTATGGGATATTTTCTTAATGTTAATAGACCTTTAATGAATTCTTAAATATTTAATGATTCATTAAGCAATAACACTCTAATGAAGGTTTTGTACAACACACT
Source organism: Saccostrea cuccullata (assembly GCF_032062105.1). Classification (NCBI taxonomy): domain Eukaryota; kingdom Metazoa; phylum Mollusca; class Bivalvia; order Ostreida; family Ostreidae; genus Saccostrea; species Saccostrea cuccullata. The sequence goes on from NW_026926389.1 coordinate 220,092, forward strand.
TTAATGCCTTCATTAACTAATGCATCATTAAGAATTTAACTATTCATTAGGCTTAATGATTCATTAAATTTAATGAACCGTTGATACAACCGGGTCCTGTATTCAATCTCAAAGTCTATTAAACAATATACAAAATAAGAGCATAGCAAACACGGACCTCCGAAACAAAATTCATTTGTCTTTAGATAATGAGTTACTGAATGCTAACCAAAGAAACCAGTATTTTACACTGGTACCTTTATCAAAATTTTCTCTCCTCCCTTCCTTTGTGGCAGTAGCAATCTAATTAAAATCAGACTTCTTAGATCCGCACCATATTCACTCTGCGAAAGTCTTACGCTGGATCTAAGAAGTCCGATTTTAATTAGATTGTAGCAGTAGGTGCTGGCACAAGAAAGATCCCTCACTGCTGGAAGACTTTGTTATATCCGTAATTTGTTATAACTGTATAAGAATTCATTAAATTTATAAAGCTGGGGATCCAAAATGACTTTGCTATATCCGTGAATTCGCAATATCTGTGTTCGATTCTAAATGAGTTTTACTGTACTGAGTAGATATTAAATGCAAACCATGAATTTTACATGTAAGTATTGGCAAGTGGTTGATAAAATTTCAACTGCCCACAGGGGTGGGCAGTTGAAATTTTATCAACCACTTGCCAATACTTACATGTGTATAACAAGTAAAATTCATGGTTTGCATTTAATATCTACTCAGTACAGTAAAACTCATTTAGAATCGAACACAGATATTGCGAATTCACGGATATAGCAAAGTCATTTTGGATCCCCAGCTTTATAAATTTAATGAATTCTTATACAGTTATAACAAATACGGATATAACAAAGTTATAAATTCCCAGCAACTTCGTTATAACCGAGTTTTGCTGTACTTGCCTTTCTTTCTTTTTTTGAAATATTTATAAGATACAGTAATAGTTTATGGTAGGGCAAGCAAAAACTCGGGTAGGGCAAGTGAATTTTGACAATGTACTTGCCTTAAAAATCTTTTTGTCAGCTCCTGTTATGTTTTTGATTAGGTAACAAATTTCTCTTTTACAGAATCTGATGTTTTGAGCAATTATGTCAGAGGAAAAGAAAATACCTGCATGTTGTTCAGAAAATCAAGAACCAGATGAAGAATCTACCGGTAAATAACTAAATATACATTCTGTACAAATAAATGTTGTAAGTACCCCACATTCTTTGCTTCAAAACATGAAATATAACTAGCTTGTGACCAGGGTTTTTATTGTTTCTATAGCAAGGTCATTTTAAGCTAAGTCCAGGCCTAGGGGCCATAAAACTTAGACGGGCTCACTTTTGATCTTAGTCTTACATTTCCACTATATATTGCTTTAGTAAAAGTTAGACTGAGATCAAAAGTGAGCCCGTCTAAGTTTTATGGCCCCCAGGCCTGGTTACAGGTACAAAAATTTTAATTTTTTGTTAATAGCTGCAACTTTGCAATAATATAGGGAATTGCATATCCATGTGTATTATGCATGCAGTTACATGTAAAATATGTGGTATTTTCATTAGGTAGAAATATTTTTATTAAATCTAAAAAAAATATTTAAGGAAAATCATTTTATTGTTAATTTATTTAACTCTGAGGCTGGTCTTTCAATTGTTAACTTTTTAAACTTTAAAACTATATTATACAGATGACATATTTTGATTGTAGAAAAGAAGCCAACATTTTTGGATTCTGAGCCTGAGGAAGAAAATGAACAGAAGAAATTGTTGGAGGTAAACTAACTCTAAAGACTCTGCATAAAGCTGTTCATGTATAGACATGATGGAAACCATCTAAGGCCTAAAATAAAAATTTAATTGTTTGCAGTTGCCTACCTACATATTGAAAATGCACCAAACCAAATCTTTTTTTTCTTAGCCATTTTTTTGCCCCGCCATGAATATGGCAGGGGCATAAATTATTTGTTATGTCCGTCTTGCATCCTTCTGTCTTCCTGTCCTTCCATCCCTCCATCTGTCCTTCCATCACACTTTGCGTTTAGCTCTGTTCACAGTCTTCGCCAAAAATTTTTTTCAGCACATGCCCTTCGGGCAGGTGTGATAACTAATTACACAAGCCCGAACAAATATTTACATGCCCAGAATTTTATCAAGTTATAGTATTATTCTTATTTGCCATTTCATGCCAAGGAAATGATCTGAAATCCATTCTGTCAATTTATGGTCTCGCCATTTGTTTTCAACCTGTACACTTTTTGCGTCTCCTTTGCAGAAGAGTTCCTTGGAAATCGCGGTAAAATAAGATTTCAGTTAAATTTTATTTTGAACTTGATTTTAGATGGAAAATAAAAGACTTTAAAGTACATTTAGTGTAATTGGTCTTATTTAATTTTATTATACCGAGGCATATATCTTAGAATTTACATGCCCTTCGGGCTTGTAAGTGTGCAACTTCCACATGCTTGCTTCCAATTTTACCAGGTCCCGGGCATCGGACTCCCGGGATTTGTCGAAGACTGTGTTCAAAGCTAGGTTTCAAAGAAACTATCCAAGATATTTTCATCAAACTTCATATGCTGACAGATATTGATGAGGGCTATGCAACTGCATCAACATTTTTTTTACCTTGACCTTTCCTTTGACCTTGACCTCACTTTTCTTAAATTAGTGTTTAGCTCCGTTTTAAACATACCATTCAAGATGGTGTTATCAAAATTCAAATATTGGTAAAAACTTGCATGGATGATGCATCTAGGGATGGACACTACCAGACTTGCTTCGGATGCTGGATCTGACCTAAATTTTCATTCCCAAGTAACTGTAAGCCCTACCTGAACCAAACTTGCATGGATGATGCATCTATGCAGGGCTCCACATTAACTTTTTTTCCTACTCGTCTATTCGGACAAGTGACCAAGATATTTACTCATCCGAACTTCAACTTCACTTGTCCGAAAAATTTTTAATGAATATCTTAATTCTTCTGTCAACTTGAAAATAAATACTTAAAAAATTACACGTGCTTGATTTATTAGTGTTTTTATCGATAAATAAGAGAAACACATATAAAATAAAATTTTATCTAGACTTCCTGTCCTGACATCAACATAAATGTTCCCAATTGAATTTGTAATATCAATCAAATATATTCCAAACCCGCAAAGGTCGTAAGATTCACGCCATGCAATAGTATGGCTGCAATTAGTGAACATCGATCCCGATAAGTGTGAACTTATATAGTTATATCGGGATCAAAATTTGGGTTTGTATACTGCTTCCGTTTTTATTCAATAAACTTTTCAGTAGTTGTTTTTTTTTTTCATTATTATTATTTGAAGGCTTCTTTACATAAAATAATCACTTGTCCACTCAGACAAGTACCCAGCAATATTCACTTGTCCGTAATTTTTTTTTCATTGGTACAGGACAAGCGGACAAGCATTAATGTCGAGCCCTGCTAGGGATGAACACTACCATACTTGCTGTGTATGCTGGATCTGTTATTTATTTTCATTCCCAAGTTACTATAAGTCCTACCTGCACCAAACTTCATATGCTGATACATACTAATGTAAGCAATTCAGCTGCATCACTATTCAGGATATTCTGATCAAATTTTATACACATACAAGTTTTCATGTAGCTTTACTAATATATCCTTGGCAGGGCATTCATGTCCTATGGACATATTTTAGTGTTATATATTATTTTTAATTTTCATGATATTAAAACTGTTTAAGTTAAGTATTTGTTTTTATCAATCTGTGGTTTATACAGGAGCGATGATTATTCTTGTGTAGTAGGCTTATGAAAAGTTTTTTTATCTGTGATATAACAAATATCCAAAAAATTAATTTTAAAAAACGAATGCATACCTACCTACCCACTCAAAAAAATAATATACAGGTAAACTTTGTTATCTCGACATCGACAGGACAGTTAGAAAATGTCTAGATATCCGAGGTGTCGAGATATCAGAATTAAGACTCCACATCCTTAATTTTACTGCATAGTAAAACCATAGATCTAAACTGAACAAACGTGTAACTACAGGTACATGTACCTACATGTCTTCTATTAGACTGTACCTCGTTTGTTTCAGCTATCCCTTTATATTTATTAGAAAATCTAAGAATTAAGTTATTTAGTACTCACAAGTGTAATTTCTGAAATGTTTTCTTTTTTATCAATATCTTCTAATTTTACTATAAAACGTTTTCCATCCAGCATTCGATCCGCGTGCCACTAACTCCGTCAGAACAGGATATGAAATGCACTCTATAAACTACAAACGGGAACGGTATATAAAGTCTGGTCTGGTATATATCTGGTTTGAAAATAGTATTGTAAATATTTTGTAAAAACTGGTTCAAATGCATAATTCTGATACTAAGCATTCCAAAATACTTGCTACTTATAAGATAATTTTGAAATGTGAATATCAGGGAAACTGTTTCAAAGTAAAAGTACAATACAGAAAATGTCTGAATGAAGGTGATATTTGAGAAGGAGTTATTGCCCTTGTCACAATTTTTTAGCTCACCTGAGCCGAAGGCTCAAGTGAGCTTTTCTGATCACATTTTGTCCGTCGTCCGTCCGTCTGTCTGTCCGTCCGTCTGTCCTCCGTCTGTCTGTCCGTCTGTCTGTCCGTCTGTAAACTTTTCACATTTTCGACTTCTTCTCAAGAACCACTGAGCCAATTTTGACCAAACTTGGTACAAAGCATCCTTGGGTGAAGGGGAATCTAAATTGTTAAAATGAAGGGACATATCCCCTCGCAAGGGGAGATAATCAAGAAAAGACAAAAATAGGGTGGGGTCATTAAAAAATCTTCTTCTCAAGAACCACTGGGCCAGTAAAGCTGAAACTTATGTGGAAGCATCCTGGTATAGTGTAGATTCTAAATTATTCAAATCATGACCCCCGGGGGGTTGGGCGGGCCACAGTGGGGAATCAAAGTTTCACGTAGAAATATATTGGAAAAATCTTTGAAAATCTTCTTCTCAAGAACCACTGGGCCAGAAAAGCTGAAACTTATGTGGAAGCATCCTGGTATAGTGTAGATTCTAAATTGTTCAAATCATGACCCCCGGGGGAAGGGCGGGGCCACAATGGGGAATCAAAGTTTTACGTAGAAAGATATAGGAAAAATCTTTGAAAATCTTCTTTTCAAGAACCACTGGGCCAGAAAAGCTGAAACTTATGTGGAAGCATCCTGGTATAGTGTAGATTCTAAATTGTTCAAATCATGACCCCCGGGGGAAGGGCGGGGCCACAATGGGGAATCAAAGTTTTACATAGAAAGATATAGGAAAAATCTTTGAAAATCTTTTTCTCAAGAACCACTGGGCCAGAAAAGCTGAAACTTATGTGGAAGCATCCTGGTATAGTGTAGATTCTAAATTGTTCAAATCATGACCCCCGGGGGAAGGGCGGGGCCACAATGGGGAATCAAAGTTTTACATAGAAAGATATAGGAAAAATCTTTGAAAATCTTTTTCTCAAGAACCACTGGGCCAGAAAAGCTGAAACTTATGTGGAAGCATCCTAGTATAATGTAGATTCTAAATTGTTCAAATCATGACCCCCGGGGGAAGGGCGGGGCACAATGAGGAATCAAAGTTTTATATAGAAATATATAGGAAAAATCTTTGAAAATCTTCTTCTCAAGAACCACTGGGCCAGAAAAGCTGAAACTTATGTGGAAGCATCCTGGTATAGTGTAGATTCTAAATTGTTCAAATCATGACCCCCGGGGGAAGGGTGGGACCAAAATGGGGAATCAAAGTTTTACATAGAAAGATATAGGAAAAATCTTTGAAAATCTTCTTCTCAAGAACCACTGGGCCAGAAAAGCTGAAACTTATATGGAAGCATCCTGGTATAGTGTAGATTCTAAATTGTTCAAATCATGACCCCCGGGGGAAGGGCGGGGCCACAATGGGCTATCAAAGTTTTACATAGAAAGATATAGGAAAAATCTTTGAAAATCTTCTTCTTAAGAACCACTGGGCAAGAAAAGCTGAAACTTATGTGGAAGCATCCTGGTATAATGTAGATTCTAAATTGTTCAAATAATGACCCCAGGGGAAGGGTCGGGCCACAATGGGGAATCAAAGTTTTATATAGAAATATATAGGAAAAATCTTTGAAAATCTTCTTCTCAAGAACCACTGAGCCAGAAAAAGTGAAGCTTATGTGGAAGCATTTTTGGGTAGTGTAAATTCTAAATTGTCAGAATCATGACCCTCGGGGGAAGGGTGGGGCCATTATAGGGAATCAAAGTTTTACATAGAAATACATAGGAAAAATCTTTGAAAATCTTCTTCTCAGGAACCACTGGGCCAAAAAAGCTGAAACATATGTGCCCATGAAAAGTTCATGGGGTAGCGTAGATTTCAAAATGTCTAAATTATGATCAGTGGGGTAGGGTGGGGATGCATTATGTATAACAAGGGGAAAATCTGGTAAAGAACAGAATGGTCAAAGCTTCTCAGGTGAGCGATGTGGCCCATGGGCCTCTTGTTTCAAAGAAATGAAGATATTCATTTTTAAAGTTCTGTTACTTAACAATATTTATCATTACACCTATTAAAAAGCATTCTTTCAACAAACTTTGTTCTCTTTGGTGTGAATTTAAATTGATAACTGTCTTTGCAAAAACCTAAGATGTCATAGGAGGATGGAAATACCTTAAGGCCATACTAATAAAAAGTTGTGTTCGTCGAACCCGTGAGCTGGTATTTAAACAAAACTATACAAATAATATTTATTGTACCCCATGCAACTAGTTGCGGGAGGTATAATGTTTTTTACCCTTCCGTCAGTCAGTCAGTCAGTCCTCTTTTTTAGTCAGCACAACTCCTCATAAACCGCTGCACAGAATTTCGTCAAAATTTGCAGGTATTTAGGACACAATGTGTAGATGTGCATATTACCAGGAAATTCCGATTCATTTATTTTTTCCAGGACTTTCCGCACTAAATACTTAGGTTTTTGGCCATACCTTAAATATAGAGATGAACAGATTGTCAGAGCAACTCCTCAAAAACCGCTGCACAGAATTTCGTTAAACTTTGCAGATATTAAGGACACAATATGTAGATGTGCATATTACCTGGAAATTTCGATTCCTTATTTTTCCGGGAATTTCCACACTTTCCAACTTAGACGTTTTGGCCATATTTTGAATATAGAGATGAACAGTTTGTCAGCACCACTCCTCTTAAACTGTTGTACATAGTTTCGTCAACCTATGCAGGTATTTAGGACATATTCCATTATTTTATCCCTAAGAGTTTTGCCTTTTATTCAAGAAAATTTCCCCCCCCCCCCTCCCCTAACCACTTCAAATTAATGTTTGGATTTGTATAATGCCAAGAAAGTTTGATTCCATTTTTTATCTAGAAACTTCATTCCACATTTACCGTATATACTCGCCTATAAGTCGGTTTTTGGGGAGTTAATCTCTGGTCTAAAACTCTTTGTCCGACTTATAGGCGAGCTATAAAAAATATCGTTTTCTATGAGGTCAGTCCATCTGATATGCAAGCTTATTAAATAAAACCGACTTATAGGCGGACCGACTTATAGGCGAGAATATACGGTAAATGTACTCATATGCAAGACATTTTGATGTGAATATTTTTTTGCAATTATTGCCCTTTTTGATCTATACTATGTATTTAAAGTGAACTGTGCCTTTCATTTATCTATGTGTTTCATCTTCAAGTTTTGGGGGAGCGTGGGGTATGTGAGCTAGCTCACTTTTTCTTTCATTTAAAATTCCCACACAATGGAAATTCTGTGCTGTTTTCTTTTCCATTTCTGCTCTATTTATCATACTTTTAATCGATTTACTCTGCAAATCCGAAAAAAATATAATTGTCCATTCATTGTTTTTCATGCCCAGCCTAAACATTTTGCGTACAAAAAAAGTAATAATATTATTATTTAAACGCTAGCCCGCTCATACTTTTTTATCAAATGTCTGACAAACAAGAAATTAAATTAATCAATTAATTGGTGTGGCCTAATGAAAAAAACAAAATATAAGAAGTGTATTGATGGATGTTTGACAGTTATAAAGGAGAAAGAATCACATTATAAAGTAGTTAAATCCATTTGCAATGGAGTTGGAGGGAATATTAGTATCACATTTTTGTGTTTGTATTTGTGCATGTGTGAGTTAGTTTGTCCTTGTACAAAACCAAAACAGAGGTGACAATTTTCTTTTAGAGGTCTTAGGATCCACTTTTTAGCTCACCTGAGCCAAAGGCTCAAGTGAGCTTTTCTGATCAAAATTTGTCCATTGTCTGTCGTTGTCATCTTTGGCGTTGTTGTCGTAAACTTTTCACATTTTCATCTTCTATTTAAGAACCACTGGGCCAATTTCAACCAAACTTGCTACAAAGTATCCTTGCTTAAAGGGGATTCAAGTTTGTTCAAATGAAGGGCCACAACCTTTCCAAGGCGAGATAATAATGAATTAGAGAAAAAATAATGGCATTTTTAAAAAATCTTCTTCTCCAGAACCACTGGGGCAGAAAAGATGAAACTCATGTGGAATCATCCTCAGGTAGTGTAGATTCAAGTCTGTTCATACCATGACCCCCGGGGCAAGGGTGGGACCAAAATGGCCGACCCAAGTTTTACATAGGAATATATAGGAAATCTTTAAAAATCTTCTTCTCAAGAACCACTGGGCCAGGAAAGATAAAGATCATTTGAAATCATCTTCAGGTAGTGTAGATTCAAGTTTGTTCAAATCATGACCCCTGGTGGTAGGGTGAGGCAAAAATGGCCGATCAAAGTTTTACATAGGAATATATAGGAAAAATCTTTAAAAATCTTCTTCTCAAGAACCACTTGGCCAGGAAAGATGAAACTCATGTAGAATCATCCTCAGGTAGTTTAGATTCAGGTTTGTTCATATCATGACCCCCGGGGCAAGGGTGGGGCAAAAATGGCCGACCCAAGTTTAACATAGGAATATATAGGAAAAATCTTTAAAAATCTTCTTCTCGAGAACCACTGGGCCAGGAAAGATGAAACTCATGTGGAATCATCCTCAGGTAGTGTAGATTTAAGGAATAAAATTCACTTCTTATTATATTTGGACCCGAGAATTTCCATAGATTTAAGTTTCAACTGAATTAAAACTTTATAGTGGAAATAAATGTTGAATATATGCTAGCTTAAAATATAAACCAAAATTTTTAGAATGTGTCCCCGTTTAACTATTTTATGGCGGTCAAAACATTTATGGAATGCGTATTTCCGGAAAAATCGTTAAAAATCAACTACTTAAAAGCATTTCTCAATAGGTCCGCATCATAACACCACTTTGAAATTTTCTCAGATGAAATGTTGATTAAAAAGCATTCTTTATGCAAAAAATTACGATGGTGTTATTTTGCGGACTATGTTAATTTTTTTAAAATGTGTTAATTTTTAAACCACCAAAACACATGAATAAGACAGAATGGTGCTATAAGACGTAATATTTAGGAACCCGCAAGGATTTGCGGGTGCCCTATAGTAATCACTCTGTCTGTCCGTCTGTCCGTCTGTCTTTCCTCTGTCCACAAATTTCCTGTTTTTTCCTAATAACTTTTTTTATGGTTGCTCAATTAAGATCAAATTTGGTATGGTAGTTCAATAGGCAGAAAGACATATTTTGATGCTAAGTTTGGTTCTCTATGACCCTTGGTTTGGAGCTGGGGTGGTGGGGTATATTCCTTAACTTTATGTAAGAATGCTTTAGCAAAGAGAGATAACTGCTGAAGATGTTTCAATTGTAAACTGAATGCTGCTATGAGTCCCTTGGGATTAATTAGCTTTCCTCCTGAAGAAAATCCAAAGCATTATCTTTATCTGTCACATTGAGATTAATTACCACCTCTGTCTGCAAATGAAGTTTGTTTTGAAGTTCAGTCAATTTGGAATGCTATGAACACTCTGAAATGTGGATTTAGATACATGTATAAATGTTTATACTTTATTTTGGTTAAAATACCTACACAATGAGTTATGATTTCATTGAATTCTAAAAACAAGAAATAGATTAAAGAAAACGTATCTTTTATTTTTACTTTTTTCCCTTATGTAAATTCAAGAATAATAATAATTTTTAAGGTAGTTGGATTAAGCCATTCTAATATTAATACTTGTAACTTTAGAAGAAAATGATGAGAGAGGTACAATTAATCCCTCAGGATTAATTATCTAGCCTGCTGAAGAAAATTTAGTAGGCCTATCTTTATCTGTCATTTTAAGATTAATGAAAAACTTTGTCTGCAACTGCTGTTTGTTTTGAAGTTAAGGTCAAGCCTTCATGATACATGTATTTGCATTCATTGAAGACTGGCATTTTATATAACACAAACACAACTTCATTATTGTTTATATATACATTCAATGTTAGGTTGTTCTTTACTGCCAGTGCCTAATGTAAATATACAAGGATATTACTACAGGTTTTTGGATATTCAGGAATGATGTTGAAAATTTTAAGAATACATTTGCTGTTGCTTATTTCTTCATATATTTTTTAATCATTCCATAAGCTGCATCCTTATAATTCCACCCCATGGCGGGGCCCTTGCTGACTGGTCAGTTTTCTAGTACTAGCCAGTTATCGCTGAAAAATCGTAATTTGATAGGATGAATTCTTTACATAAATATTACGAATATCAGTCAATGTTATTTTATACATGAAGTTGCAATGGCTTTGTCTAAAAAGTCTTATTGATAAAACAATTTAGAAATACAAGTACGTCATTTTAAAAAATAATGACGTCACAATGGGGGTGTAACATTTTTTATATTTTAAAATCACAGGCACCTGACGTTACTTATTTTTATTTAATAAAAAAAAATATACACACATACCTAATAAGTTTATTATAAGGTATGTGTATATTTTTTTATTAAAAGAAAAATAAGTAACGTCAGGTGCCTGTGTTTAAAATGTAGATCTATAGGCCTAAACTGTGCAATTTAATATGAAGAGTAGGAAATATATACTTACATTGTACCGTAAAAACAAAAGGGCAGAGGATAGAAAAATTAAAGACACTTTTTTATTGTCAAGAATCACAAAGTATGCATGTGCTCCAAGCATAGAACTAAAGCGCCCTATGTCTATGCTCCAAGAAAGCATCTTCAAAACTTAAATCCTTATTAAGACACACATTTTATATACGAATACGTATATTTGCTAAGAAATTGCCAATAACCAGCGTATTGCAGTGGTTAGAGCATTATGCTGTATAGAGTCGCTAAGTAAGGCATTGATCTTTACGTCGCGGATTCGAATCCCACTATGGGACGTGGAGACAGGTTCTTCGGATGAGACCGTATCGCAGCAGGTGCTGGTACAAAAAAGATATCTCACTGCTCAAAGGTCTTATACACGTGCATTTCTGAAAAAGTGAACTTTTTCTCAGTGTCAACTACTTTTAGTAGCAATTCTAATACTACATTTTCGGTACATCACTTAAGGGGTGGGGGGATCAGGCCTTCAATTAACATATCCTATAGTAGAAGTAAGGTTGGGAAAAAAAGTGGTAGACCAGCCCCCCCCCCCCCCAACCCCCAATGTAGCTACGCCCCTGATATTTCAATTTTATTAACTGGTAACCCTTACAGAAATTTCTGATAAGTGACTTATAAGTGATTTATTCTTTTACTTATAAGTTGTATATTCTGGACTTATATACACTTCACTGATACATTTAACTTATAAGTGACTAATAAGTTACTCATTAGGATTTTATATGCAAATGAGCTGCTTGGCCTATAAGTGACTTATACGCCATTATTAGCCACTTGTGCTTTATGCAGTATAGTCACTTATAAGTGACAATAAGTGACTTATAAGTCAAGCATTAACCCTTCATACTTTATCAAGTATTAGTGACTTATAAGTGAAGTACAAACTACCTGTAAGATCTAATTTAGAACAGAACTTCCAACCATGCAGGGTTTGCATGATATGTTCAAAGCTATTTTATACATATATACATGTATCTGCACTTTAGATGAAATAATCAAGTAAAATTTTATGAAAAATAAATCCCTTTTATATGACTTTTCTTTGATGATGCAAACTTAACATATTAATTCAGTTTACAAACAAGATGTTGAACAAAAAGGCAACAAGATTTAATGACCTTGAGGCTTCTTCAAATTTATGAAATCTGAAAACAACTGAGTCAATTGATTCAAAAGTCCAGGCAAAGGAAGTTAGAATAGAGAGATGATGTAAATAGAACTTACTTGCTGTATCTGATGTGAAGGCATACTCAAAATAAATGTAAAATCTCCAACATCCTTTCACTGACACAAACTTGGTTTCAAATTCTTGTTGCTGATCTCTGCAGAGACAAAATTTCTGATTGGCTACCTTGAATACCCATAATGCTCCTTGAGAGAAGTCTAGTATAGGGTAAAAATTATAAGTCCACACTTATACTTGCTCATACCATACTAATCTTCACTAATAAGTGAGGTATAAGTGAAATATTCACTGATATGTAGCTCATCTTTACTTATAAGTGAAGTATGAACAAAATCTGTTCCTCACTTATACTTACTTTGACTTATAGTACACTTATAAGTAAATTTCAAAATTTATAAGTTACTTATAAATTGCTAATAAACGGATTATAAAACACTTATAAGTTTCAGTTTTTTCTGTAAGGGAAGACCGCCCCCCCCCCTCCTAAAAATAAATTTTAGAGTGATCTGTCCTTCAAGGGGGCTGCACCCTGTCCCATTCTTTTGATTGTATTTTCAAAAGCAAACCTGATATAGCAAACTACCAAAAATGATGACATTTGGAAGGGGGGGGTGGGGGGGGGGGGGGGGGTAATTCAACGTTCAAGAATACTTTGTAAAGTACAATGTATATAAGATATATAGGAAGGAAAGAGGTATAAAGGTTTGTTTTGTTTTTAATCTGCTCCATGGAAGTTGCTGTGTCACACTGTACAAGATGAAAAAAAACCTGTTTACTTTTCCGAGATTCGACATGCTTTTTAATAATGAATAAACCGTGTGGTTCATGTTCAGTGTACCTTTCGCTCCTTGTTTACATCGGGGGTAAAATTAAGTACAAGTTCCTATTATGCTCATCTATGTGCCAACCGATTTATCTAAACAACGTCAAGTTTTTTTTTTGTGAAATTACACCTCTCATATTCAACGTTGTGAAGAGGAACGATAAGGCCAGAATAAATAAATTGCTAGATTCTCATCCGAATTTTTTTAAAAATCGGGGCAGGCGGGCGGGCGGCGTTTATTTTATATTTTTTATTTTTTCAGTTTTGCAGATTTTTTATTGACCTAGTCAATCGGTGTAATCTTATCTATAATACCAGAATAAAAGTCATAGTAAAGGTTCCATTATCTCTTACTTCGAATCATCACCAATCTTTTCAACCGATGACCCTTGTAAAAAATATATACGCGTGTATAACAGCAATTACCATCTTTTCAGCTGTCAAAATCATGTTGACATTCGCGGGATTTAAAACGCAAGTAGAATGATAGATGAATAGTGATCCCGATCAGAATTAAGACGAAGAAAAACAAAAATAAAAAGCAAAGCTCGTTGCAAAGCAACGGGTCTGGTTTTAACCGGAATCGGGTGACGGAACAAAAGAAAGCAATGAGCTAAGTAGTCTCCAGTGACTTTATAATTTAAATTTTGCATCAAAACCTTCAAAAAAGCCATTTATTGCTACTTGTTTGACCGGAAGTAACACGGAAAAAACTTTTTTTGCTCCCAGAGACAAATGTAACCCAAAATCTTGTGAAACAGCAAAAAACGCGTTTTACTACTTCCGGTTTGGACGGAAGTGACGTCGCCGGACGTATTTTGACGACTCCAATAGATTAAGCTTGAAAGTTTAAACAACTTGGCTGCGTTGACGTATTAAAAATTCTCAATACTTTTTGAGATATAAAGGAAAAACTGGCCCCTCTATATTTAAGGGGCCAGCCCTTTTTGTGAGGTATCATAGATCAGAATTCTGTATAGTACTTTTTTTGTTCTACATGTTTTAACAAAATATTTCCAGGTAAAAAGATATCGTAAAAAATGTGTCAAAACTTTTGAAATTCGCAATAGGACTTTTTTCGGCCCATAGCGAGCGCCGACGTGCGGCACTTCCGGAGAAAGAGAGTGGTGTGTGACAAAAGAGCACACGTTCTCTATCATCGCTGAAAATATGTTTCTGTCTTAAGGCATTTTTTTGGACAAAGACCCCCTGAAAATCACTAAAGCAAATCTCAAAACCGGAAGTGAGTCATCAAAACAAAAAATTATATGTCAGGTTTGTTTGATGTTCTATCAGTCCTGAAAGTTTCATGAAAATCCCAGCCGTTTTTGAGAAATCGCGTGCACAAAATCGGTAAGAAAAAAAACAATAATAATAATAACTAGAGCAAAGCTCGTTGCAAAGCAACGATAGGTCTTCATTTTTAGGGTCGGAAGTGATATCAAAAAAGAAAGCAATGAGCTAAGGTCTCCAGTGACTTTATAATTTCAATTTTGCATCAAAAACCTTCAAAATAAGCTATTATTGGCTACTTCCTTGACCGGAAATGACGCCGACGGACGGAAAATTAATTTTTATGCTCCCAGAGATATACGTTATCCAAAAACTTGTCAAGAACGGCAAAAATACGCGTTTTCCGATTAGTTTCTACCGACATATTTTGACGACTTCAGTAGATTGCTTGACATTTTAAACAACTTTGCTTCTTAACGTATTTTTCAATACTTTTTGAGATATCAAGTTAAAACTCCATTTTAGGTCAAGATATCAATTGAAAGGGTACAATTCTTCACAAGTTCTATGTTTTAACAAAATATTTACAAGTAAAACGATATAATAGAAAAAGTGTTAGAAATTTTGAAACGTCAATATGACTTTTTTCACATACCGAGGACGTTACTTCCGTGAAAGTTAACAACACAATGCAAATCTACATATGTTGCTCTATCTTCCAGAAAAGGTTTCATCTTCCTGTGATGAAAAGTTGACCCTTAAAAATGGTCAAAATAAAAAAAAATGCATCAAGTTTTTTTTAAAGCTGAAAGTTTCATAAAAATATAACCAGCCGTTTTTGAGAAATCGCGTACATTAAGAAAAAAATCTCCAAGGAACTAGATGCGTTCTTGTTGCTAAGCAACAAGTGGTCTTCCGACCGACTTTTGTTGTTCTATGCTGCATCATCCAATGAAAGGTATTGAGAATGTATTTTTTTTTACGTTTATTCACAGCAGTCTCTAAACATACATCATGTGTCCTCAAAAATCTCAAAAAATAGCTTTTAAAAATCCGCAAAATATTCCATTCGTGTTATAAAAGAGATAAAAGTCATTTGCAACTCAAAAAAGACATAAACAAAGAAAAAATAATTTCAACGCCCACAGCGGGATTCGAACCCCCGACAGTGGGACAAAGGTTCGATCATATTTTTCAATATATGCATGTATATTCTGAACACATATTTAGAATTCTCATAAGACACTCTATCAACCCTGTAAATTCTAAAACAAAATATTGAAAAACAAAAAAGAGAAATGGGACTTTTTGAAGTTTCCGTTTCACCGGAAGTGCCGACGACGAAAAATAAAGGTCGTTCCCCATAATGGAGTTCGATGTTCTATCAAGTGAGTTTCAATATCTTTAGCCGTGAAACTGCTGGACAAAGTGCCTTTTAAAAAATACAAAAATCCCCAAAAATCGCGAACGAAAGTATTTTGAAAAAATGAAAAACACGTCTGGAGATATTCTCATGATGCATCATCCCTGTAAAAATCTTCTTAATCCGTCCAAAGTATATCGCCCTAACTATGAAAAATAATAATAATAATAATAATAAAAAACAGACGAATAACAATAAGGTCTTCCGAAAAGTCGGAAGACCTTAAAAACAGTGGAAAAGAAACCAACGAATAACAAGAAGGTCTTCCGCTGAAGACGGAAGACCTTAATAATAATAACTAGAAGATCTCGTTGCGAGCAACGAGTAGGTCTTCCGTTGAATTTCTAGATAAGAAGATGTGATTTTGGAGATTATTTTTAAAGAGAATGACATTGAAGTTAAAGTTTCTCATTTTTATCACGATATTCTGAACATGTTTTGTTTGATAAGGCTTATGAAAATACTCCCCCTTTTCGAGATATAAAGCATAAAAAATACAAATTTGGTCCCTGGTGACCCCTAATTACGTAACATATGATAAAAATATTATCATATATGCAAATCGTTAAGGAATACTTTTGCCTCAGTAATGTATAACAAAATATTGATCATTAGAGAGTTATAGATAAAAGAATATTGACCCCTCTGAGCCCCTAATTTGAGGGGTCAGCCCTTTTTTCTTGATATTAAATGAAAGGTCTTGTGATTTTGAAGATTTTTTGTTCAACACTTATTCAGAGATTTCTTTTTGTTGTGGAGATATGTTAAATGGAGGGGCCACTCCTACAAGTCCTTAATGGGGCCGTTTTACAAAAATTCAAAGTATGCATATTGTTTAGAACATTATTTTGACCATCTTTTGTTCAATATTGCTTATCAGAATATTCCCCCTTTTTGAGATATAAAGCGTCAAAGATGTGACATTCTGGCCCCTTGTGACCCCTTATTACGTAATATATTATTTAAACATCATCATATATTGTTGCAAATCGGTAAGATAAATACTTTTGCTTCAGTAATGTATAACAAAATATTGATCGTTAGAGAGTTATAGATAAAAGGCTTTTGGCCCCTATAAGCCCCTAACTTGAGGGGTCAGCCCCATTTTCTTGATATCAAATGAAAGGTCTTGTGATTTTGAAGATTTTTTGTTCAACACTTATTCAGAGATTTCTTTTCGTTGTGGAGTTATGCTCAATGAAAATATTTAGGGGCCACTCCGACATGCACAAAAACTATGCATATTGTTGCAGAACATAATTCTGACCATCTTTTGTTCAATATTGCTTATCAAAATATTCCCCCTTTTTGAGATATAAAGTCAAAGATTGACATGGCCCCTTGTGACCCCTTATTACGTGATATATTATTAAAACATCATCATATATTGTTGCAAATCGGTAAGATAAATACTTTTGCTTCAGTAATGTATCACAAAATATTGATCGTTAGAGAGTTATAGATAAAAGGCTTTTGGCCCCTATGAGCCCCTAATTTCAGTACAGCCCCATTTTCTTGATATCAAATGAAAGGTCTTGTGATTTTGAAGATTTTTTGTTCAACACCTATTCAGAGATTTCTTTTCGTTGTGGAGATATGCTCAATGAAAATATTTACTACAAGTCCTTAATGGGGCCGTTTTACAAAAATTCAAAGTATGCATATTGTTTAGAACATTATTCTGACCATCTTTTGTTCAATATTGCTTATCAAAATATCCCCCTTTTTGAGATATAAAGCGTCAAAGATGTCACATTCTGGCCCCTTATGTCCCCTTATTACGCAAGATATGCTTAAAAGTTTATAATATATTGTTCCAATTGGTTTAAAATTTTAAAATATCGAAAAATCGAGCAGAAAAAATGATAAAATTTTTTGGTCACACGGGGGATCGAACCCGGGTCGCCCGCGTGACAATCCAACGCGCTAACCATTTAGCCATTGAGATCGTCGCTTCGCATTTTCAAATGCAAATACGAGATTGGCTTTTTCGATTTTCAAACAAATTACTTTGGCTTCTGCAAAAGGGTCTCTATTTAATTCTGAAACAAAAATATTAAAAAAGAAAAGTTGAAAAATTGCGATTTTTAAATTGCCCGACCGGAAGACTGACGATGCACGGCAAGGCGATTCTGCAAATGTTTTGAACTATCATCTCCAATTAATCTTCAGTTCATATCTTTTTTTACTAAATCAAGACAAAATTGCATTTTAAAATCAGGAAATTGTCCATATCTCACGACCGGAAGTGACCGTGAAAAAAATTTAAACTTTATATCCATCACTGAAAGTTTATCACCAACGAAATCGCGTGCACAAATCGGTAAGAAAAATAATAATAATAACTAGATACGATCCGCGAGCAACGATGTGACTTAAAAAGCGAAAAATCTAGCAGAAAAACATAAAAAAAAATCGGACATCGACAGGTCCGTGACAATCCAACGCACTTACTATTCGGCCATTGAAAACACCGCTTCAAATTTTTTACAAAAATCTCGAGATTGCCTTTTTCACTTAAAAAAATTAACTATCGCGAAAAGACATATGCTTATCAAAGAAAAATCTTGGAAAACAAAAAAGTTGAAAAATTGCGTTTTTTTAAATCTTATAAAAATGAAAGTTTGCAAAATACAACATGAATTTGAAAATCATGCTTTTGTCGTATAACAAAATGGTCACTAAAACCTCTAAAATAACGACCTATTTTTCAAAAATAAAAAAAAATGGATCAGGTTTAGATCATGATACACACATTTTTAAATGTGAGCATTTGTCTTCTAATAATTGGACGAAAAAAAATTAATAATAATTGAAAAAGAAACTAGATGAGGGTCTTCCGTAAAATTCACAATATCTCAGTTCTTGGAGACAGAAGACCTTAAAATAGTGGAAAAGAAACCTAAGAATTGGCAGTCTTCCGCTGAAGAGAAGACCTCAAAAAAATCGGGGGTGTAAATGCAATTTTTATTATGGCCTAACACAAAACCTTGACATTGTGAAATGTAATTAAGGTGGTGCTATCACGTAGATTCTGTTATGCATATATCAGAACAATAGCTCTACAATTTTGTTTTATGATAACATGAACTTACTTCGAATTCTCTGTTGGAATATTGTTTTTAAAAATAACAAGCAAATTCAAGAATTAAGTCTTTGTGGGCAAGATATCATTTTTTGGGTCAAGGTCAATAGGTCAAAATTTTTGGTAACCCATGAAAGGTCTTGCCATAAAGAATACATATATTTAAAATATGAACGTCCTAGTTTCTACCGTTCAAAAGTTGTGACCAAGCTTAATGTTTTTTAAAAGTAGTTAAAAATCCAAGGTCAAGGTCAAAGGGTCAAAGTTCTTGGCATGCAATGAAAGGTCTTCTCACAAGGATTACATACGTGAAGTATGTAAGCCCTAGCCCTTACCGTTTAAAAGTTATGGTCAAGGTTAAAGCTTCAAACATTAATCTCCAAGGTCAAGGTCCAAAGGTCAAAGTTGTTGGTATCCAAAGGTATAAGAAAATGTGTGAAATATAATTCACCGTTCAAAAGTTTTCAAGGTTATAACAAATTTTTATGTCAAAAATTATGGAGGATATAGTTTTTTCTCCGTAAATTTCCAAGGTCAAGGTCAAAAGGTCAAAGTTGTTGGTATTCATTGAGAGGTCTTGTCACAAAGTATAAATATGTGAAATATGAAAGTCACCTACCATTCAAAAGTTATGGCCAAAGTAAAAGTTTGGAATTTTTTAGTAAAAGTCTTGAAGCAAGGTCAAGGTCAAAAGATTCAAATTTAATATCACAAGGAATACACATATGAAATATATCTTCCACTTAAAAAGTTATGCAAGGTTAAAGCAGAGGGACGAAAGATAGAGAAGCAATGACGTCATAAAAAAGCGGGGGACAAAAATAAGAAAAAAGCCAAAAGCTGGCGAGCCACACCGACATGCACACTAACTGCAGAACTGACCATGTAGTTTTATGGTGAAGTGGTAAACTGTTTAGCGAGCAAGTCTTCAGCTACATGCACACTAAATTTTTCTATAACAACTTAAATCATAATCCTTTTAGTCGTTTCAAGTTCTTATTAAATATTTTTAGCGGCATGAAACGATTCTACTGTATACATGTGAAATATTATACATTTATTGACCGAGTCCACTAACATTTGAAAACCCACCAATAAACAACTATTTTCTCGAGGAATAAATAAATGATTTTAAAAAAAGATTTCAAACAAACGAATTGATTTAAATATTTGCCATTAATAATGAAAAATAAATAATGTGACTTAAGTCTAACATTTCATGGTACACTAACACTTGTAGTACAATAAATTGCATTTTGTGTTTGTGAGAGAAATTTAAAAATGAACCTACATAATGAAAAATGCATGTTAGCTGGAAAGATTTTGAAATATTATACCCCATATCTCAGTTCTTTGAACATGACGAAAACTAATTGGCAGCTGCATAAATCAATTCAAAATATCGCAACATTAACGCCAAAACAATGTTACCTTTACAGCTATATAAAACATTAATAAAGCTCTGTACAGGTATTTATTGATAATTTCATAAAAATATACACTCTTTAGAACAACTTAGAGGAATATTATCAATTTTGACACAGGGCGGAATTTTGCGACAAGTGAACCAGGGGCCCATTTTACAAAAGGACTTACGACTTAAGACCAAATTTAATTCTTTATATAACTTTTTAATTAACATTATATCGAAAATTATTTTAACTTTTTAAAAGGATTGTAGTAAGATATTTTTACACAAACAATTTCAAAGAGAAATATTAATTTTGCAAAACTTTAAAATAATCTGAAGTTTTTGGTCGAAGTCGTAAGTTCTTTTGTAAAACGGGCCCCTGGTTCTTTGTTCAAATCATGACCCCCGGGGCAATGGTGGGGCCAAAACGGACGACCCAAGTTTTAAATAGGAATATATAGGAAAATCTTTAAAAATCTTTTTCTCGAGAACCATTGCGCCAGGAAAGATGAAACTCATGTGGAATCATGCATCCTCAGTTAGTGTAGAATTTTGCGACAAGTGAACCAGGTTCTTTGTTCAAATCATGACCCCGGGGCTAGGGTGGGGCCAAAATGGCCGACCCAAGTTTTACATAGGGATATAAAGGGAAACCTTTTAAAATCTTCTTTTCAAGTACTTCAAAGCTATGATAAGTGATATATATATTTTGAATCATCCTCAGGTAGTGTAGATTCTAATTTGTTCAAATGATGAACGCCCGGAGTGGGGGGGGGGGGATAAATTCAAGCCCGATGTGCTCAGGTGAGCGCTGTGGTCCCTGGGCCTCTTGTATTTTTTATAGGAAAATATCTTTTGCGGAGTGTGTTACCAAAATATTATATTTATCCTTCATATATACAAAAAGAAATGAAAATTGTCAAATCAAATCTAGATCTAAAAATGTTAGATAACATAAAATAAGGTTTTCATAGGCCTACTTTACATGAATAAGCTGCACTCTTGGTATTATAAACTAATGATTGATAAAGACAAAAAATTGAAACTGAAACAGTTTTAACATGTTTAATATCCTGAAAAATTGGAGGAAAAAAATAATATTACAAAATGGCTAAAAAAAAAAGTTTGGGTCGGGTGCATTTTCAGTGCGTTGGTCGGCAACTGCAAACAAACAAAGTTTCATTTTAGGCCTAGGTCAGTGCAACCTATTTTTGAATTTACACACTTCACTATGAAACATAGTAGGAGGCTTGCATGAAGCATATATCATTGTATTTAGGTGACTGATTTGAGTCATTGCATTGTATCACCTAAAGTGTTTATTTGTCAAAAAGTAGGTTATAATGATATAAATTATAATTTTTCCAGATATATAGAATACTATCAAGCTTAAAAAAGATGTGATAAGGTATGGCTGTCCATCAGAAAAGTGATTCTTGGGCCTTATGTAAACTTATGAATTATCATGATGTTCAACTTTACAGGTGGAAAAGACAACTTCTTCATCCTTTAAACCCATTCAGAATGATGCTGAAAAGTTAAACAAGGATTGTTTTCATGACAGTCAAACTAAGGATTTAGAAGCAGACAGAAGTACCTATCAATGTAACATCTGCAGGAAAAATTTCAACCAAGCACGTCCCTTACAAACCCACATGAGGAGGGTACATGGAGATGGTAAATCTTATAAATGTGGCTTGTGTTATGTTTGTGGAAAGGTATTCAAAAACTTACTCAAACATATGAAGAAGCATAACTGGGATAAAGAAAAACCTTATAAATGTGATGTGTGTGGAATGTCTTTATCAGGAAAATTATGGAGACACATGATGACACACACTGGCGAAAAACGTTTTAAATGTGATATTTGTCAGAAAAAATTCAGAGCAAAATCCAATTTAAAGGTACATTTGAGAATCCACACAAGAGAAAAAGCACGTAATAATGGAAGTTGTGAGTGTGCTGTGTGTGGTAAGTTTCTATCAGGTCATTTAAAAAGACATATGATGACACATACTCGAGAAAAAAACTGTAAATGTGATGTATGCCAGTTGATGTTCAGGCACAAGTCAGATTTAGAGAAACACATGATAAGACACACAGGTAAAAACCCACTTAAAAATGGTGTTTCTGACGAATTTCCCGCTCAACGTTCTGTTTTTCCAAACCACCCACTGTCACTTAAAGGTGTCAGAAATTCCAAGTGTAAGGAGTCCTGTAGGAGTTCACGCAATTTAAGTAGGCCAAATAGAAGGTATTCTCGAGAAGCTCTAGATAAATGTTACACAAGAGGAAAAGTGATGAATGAGTTAAGGTATAAACCGAGAAACAAGAAAAGGGATACAAGAGAAACACTTCTTACATGTGCTAAGTGTGAAAAAACGTTAAGCAAAAATGGACATCAGAAGACACATGATGGTAAAATACTTTGCAATGATTGTCAGAAACAATTGAGGACGCAAAAAGGTGGTAAACTTAAGGAATGTTATGTAAAGTTATTCAAAGATGATTGTCAGAAACAATTTAAGACGCAAAAAGGTGGTAAACTTAAGGAATGTTATGTAAAGTTATTCAAAGACATCGAAGGGTTTAACAAACAAATAAGGACCAACACGGGTGATAAAATTCATCATTGCAATGACTGTGGAAAAGTATTCAAGGATTCCCGAAATTTTCAGAGGCATAAAATAACACATACTGATAAAAAGCCTTATGAATGTGATGTGTGTGGAAAGAAATTTAACCAATCAGGTAACTTGAAGAGACACGAGGGGACACATAAAGGTCAAGGTCAAAAAACCTTTATATGTGATGTCTGTGGGAAAACATTCAATCGATCAGACCACTTACAGGTACATATAAGAAAGCATAATTATGGTGAAATGCCACGTGCAGGTGATGTGTGTGGAAAGTCATTCAATGATTTATGTAGATTCAAAATGCACTCCGGGATTCACACAGGTGAGGAACCTCATAAGTGTGATGTATGTGGAAAGGCATTCAGACAATTAAAAGGCTTAAAGAAACACGTAAAAACACACACAGGTGAAAAACCTTTTGGATGTGATGAATGTGGAAAGGCATTCAGCAGATTGGATAACTTAAAGCGTCATATGAGGACACATACAGGTGAAAAACCTTTTGAATGCGATGTGTGTGGAAGGCCATTTAGCAGATCGTATAGCTTAAGGCATCACATGACGACACATACAGTAGAAAAACCTTTTACATGTGATTTGTGTGGGAAAGCGTACAAGAAGTCGTATGACTTAAAGAGACATATGAGGACACACAGAGATGAAAAACCTTTTAAATGTGATGTGTGTGGAAAGGCATTCAGCAAATCATTTTCCTTAAAGTATCACATGAGGTCACATACAGGTGATAAACCTTACGAATGTGATTTGTGTGGAAAAGCGTACATGCAGTTTTATGACCTAAAGAGACATATGAGGACGCACAGAGCTGAAAAACCTTTTGAATGCATTGTGTGTGGAAAGGCATTTAAGCAATCGGATACTTTACGGAAACATAAGAGGCTGCATTCAATCCAAAATTGTTATGGGTGTAACATATGTGAGAAAATCTTCAGTCGATTTGATAACTTACAGAGACACATAAACACACACACTGGCAAAAATCCTTTTAAATGTGATGTATGTGGGAAGACATACAATCGATCAGATAGCTTACGGACACACATCAGGGTACACATTGGTGAAAGGCCTTTTGAAAGTAATGTATGTGGAAAAGAATTCTCGGATTTGGGTCATTTAAAGAAACAGGCAAAGACACATAATCTCTCTGGATGTGATGTGTGTAACAGGACTTTTAATGACATCAAAAAATTAAAGATTCACATGAGGACACATACAGGTCATAAAGTTTACACGTGTGACTTGTGTGCCAAAACTTTCACCCGATTAGACAACTTAAAGAGACACATGTGGACACATACAGACGAAAAACGTTACCAATGTAATGTTTGTGGAGGGGAATTCAACAGGTTGGATGCCTTTAAGAATCACATGCAGACCCATAAAGGTGGCAAATCTTAGAAATTCAATGTTTGTGGAAGGGTATTTGCCTTCAGAGGCTAATGCAGACGCGTACAAGTGATGGACCATATAAAAATGAATTTCAAACACATACAGACATAATTTCTTCTTAAATTGGAATATTTTTTTTGAGTTTGAACATCTACGAGTCACTTTGATATACAAGGATGTATAAGTTCCTACGTTTTGTCATTCATAGAAAATAAAGATGCTTCTCAATGTATGTGGGAATATTGATAATTTATTGAATACAAGTGTTATTCTAAAAAGTGTAGGTTTTTATTAGTTTATTGAATATTAATATAAAGTGTTATTCTGAAGTGTGTTGGCAAACACTATATTCATTGACATACATCCTTACTTACATGTACATGGGGAATGTCTGTATAAAGTAAAGTGTTGAATACTTAATGTATTAAAATTCATGGAGGAACAAAGTCCAACAATTACTACTATGGAGATGCATCTTTAAGCAAATATAATATCATTTACAATTTAGCCTAAAATAGATAATGGAATTTCATGTACATGTATGTTTTTTTAATGTTGTATTAGTGTGATATATGTTTATTTGAATTTATTTCTGACCAAGGGAATCAGAATCAAATTCGTCAGATTTTATTTACGTTAATCTTCATTTTTGGATAAAATTTTTTTATAATTATTTGTTCATGTATAATTTAGATGTAGTTTGTTGTTAAATTTGTTAATTTCATTTTTGCAAATAAAACTCTAGAAGACAAATTTCAATTTATTGTTAGCTCTTTTCCTGCATAGGGATTGAACCCAGGCCTTAGGCATGCCAGTCCAGTGCTAAATTGAGCTAAATGGTTAATCCACTCAACTCAGCTAATATGAAATCGTGTTTCTGACACTATCAAATAGAAATAAGATAAAAATTTGAGGATTCTTAAATATGATTAATGGAATTTTGCGAGAAGCGCTGACTTTAAAAAATAACAGTTGATGCTTTACTTTGACATCCAAACATGTATCATGTACAGTGGTACAGAAATTATAATAGATAAGAAAACCTTTCTATTTTTCCTAGGTATATGGTGTTAGGGCCGGGCTCTTACATGTGATGGCTGGGAGTTTAGGTTAAATTGGTTGTCTTTTTATTCAAGCATAACTTCTTTGTGCTTTGAAATAACCATCGAAATTTGTTGCATTAAATGTTGAGCTTAAGGGGGATGTACGGCCACATTTAGTGCAGTGAGAACAAAATGTAAACATTTCTTCAAATGGCTAAAGTACATTATATTTTGATCAAATTTTAAACCCTTATGATAAAGATACAATAAATATGCATAACTGAATGCATGTTGTGAATATTTAATCTATACTTTTGCAGAAAAATGCTTTTGATATGCTCCTTAGAACTGCGCAGCTACAGAATTCAGCAGAGCCTTAAAAAATCCAAAAAATACGCAAAGTGTGCATCAATGTTCTCTCTACAACCATTTGTTGAGAAATTATCTAAATTTTGCACTTTTAAATGATAATTTTAAGTTCAAAACAAGGTATCGTTGTCTTCAAAAAGAGTATAAAGAACCCTGAAAGTAGTTCATTGATAGCAGCACGTGATCTATTTTTAGCACAGAATTTTTGTTTTCCAGACCTCTTTTTAATATGGAGGGACATAACAATCTTTAAATGTAGAAGAGAATAACAGTTGCAAAATATTTCAAATGATATGAACTATTTTAAAAGAGGAATTGTGTTATAGTGTGACTATAAGTAATTTATTTAGTATTATTATCTAACAGTTGTTTAATAGTGTACGTATTGAAATAAACTCTTTGATTCCAGGTAAGAAAAAATGAGCACCTTCAAAGTTTAAAATTTAGAGTTTGTAAGTTTGCCGCAGATAACTTATAATATCTATCAAAAGTTTAATTATCGCCAATGGAACACAAAGTAATTAAACACATAAAATTGATATAAAAAACCTTGTGTTAGTATCTACTAGTACGAGGGGCGATCAAAAAGTTCTCGAACTATCTCTATATCTACAAAACCACAATTTAGATTAGAAACAAATTGGGTGCAGACTCAAGTTCTATAAATAGCATATGCTGAATAATGTTTTGCTCACAATGTGAAAATGAAGTCATTATGCAGATACTTGTTACAAAAAATGGTTGTATCAGTGGAACTCATTCAACAAACGACTAGAATATTCATGGTATATCTTAAAAATGCCTTTAAAGTGACGTATAAGAATTTGTTCATGGTTTATTAAGACAAATGACTTCCTAATAATTCAATCAATGATTGGATAGATCGTTTTAGTGAAGGATTGATTGATTGTATATTGTTTAATGTCCCTCTTGAGAATTTTTCACTCATATGGAGACGTCACTGATGCCGGTGAAGGGCTTCAAATTTAGACCTATACTCGGCACTCAGGGCCATTGAGCAGTGAGGGTTCTTTATCGTGCCAACGCCTACCGTGACACGGGACCTACGTTTTTAAGGTCATATCCGAAAGACCCGTGACTTTCACTTCTAGTGCCGAGCGCCTGGCGATATGAACAGTCACTACCTTTGTTTACGTCTTAGGTATGACGCGGCGCCGCGATCGAGAATCGAACCCGCCGGGCCTCCCGATCTTTTAATGAAGGAAGCTTTAAGGCAGATGGTTGAATATGATACTTGTTATGTTGCCCAGTGAAAGCAAGTTTGAAAAGGGGTTTGTTTTTAATTAAGCAATATGCTATCAAAGATCTCCAATTTACACTTTGAAAAATACTTGAATATTTCAACAATAATATAACTATCAAATACCTAATATATCGTTTACTTTTGATCACACACCCCCCCCGTATACTAGTACTCTGTCAAATAAACATTTACAGTTTTCATTACAGCAGAGTAACATTTGAAAAGGAATGAAATCATTCAGAGTGGGTAAGGAGATTTAATAAATAAATTTTTTTCTTTATTTGCCCATTTTGTCAAAATTAGAATTTTACAGAGTAAAGAAAAAAAAAATCAACATAATTAAATATTTTATACCATCTTTAAAATGACTTTTGGTGGACCTCCATACTCAGGGAAAATTATTGGGTCCGTATTTATGTTGAGAAAAAAAATTCCCTAAAATTTAAACATATTTGTTGACGGAAGAAAAAAAAAAACCCTGTAATTGGATGTAAAATAAAATTGAGTCGAGCCATTTCTATACAGTAGATCGGGAGAGAGGGCAGCCATATATTTTTATAACAAATAGTTTTATAAGGCTTGTACATGCTCCATAACATACTTAGTGATGCAATTTTTTTAATATCTGGGACTATTTTGAAAAAAGAACATAGGATTTTCGGAAGGGGGGGTGGGGGTAGTCTCTCATTTTTTTGCGATGATAGACATAGCATATGCAATGGACCTTTGTTTGCAAACATTGTGATTGCTTCTAAATTTCAAAGAAACAACTCAATATATCTTATCAAGCTTCATATGTTCAATGAGCGAGAGCTTACAACGTACTCGTAGTCAACGTAATGAGACATGATGCGTTTTATGTCCAAACATTACTCCATACAATGTGTTGGTCATTGCAAACAATCAAGCTATATATTTTATGTGAGGTGCTTGAAGGAAATCCTTTATCTGCCTATTTTTTCTATCTAACTGCTAAACAAAATAGACATATGAACCAACTTTTCGAAAGTAAGACATGTAATTGCAATTTGTTTTTCATGCACCGCATATTGTTTAACATTTTCAAATTAAATGCTAAGCATCCTCCTTGCAGTGCCCCATTTCAAAATAACTTCTATCGCCACAGAAAAAAGACCCGACGTAAACACATATGTTTAGGGCATTTTTTAGTTTTTTTCTTGAGTTTGAAAGCAACCAACAAATTATCAAGACTTGTTCCACGAAAAATTAAATATAATCATGGTAATAAACGCATCTATCCACAGCAGATATATGCACATGTCAACCACGTGCTCAGTGAAATAATATTAACGAGGAAATTCGAGCTTTGAATAGAACAGTTTTTTCCCGATTTGCTGGAGTGGGGTTAAAATCGCGTTTTTTTCATTAATAAGATGAAGCAATGCAACAAATAAAAGTAGTAGGTAATATTACCTAATGATTATTACTTAGTAATTTCTTGTCTTGATGTTATTATGGTTGCATTTATTCTAAATTCAATGTTATTCGAACTCTATGTGACAGAGGAATGGCGGACGAAATAAACACATGGCCTCAGGAAGACACACATATGAAAAATCAAATTTTCAAGAAATTTAGATAATGACAAGAAAAAAGCGAAACAAATGGTTGTAGCCATATTATCAATGAATCAAACTAACACCATTTTCAATGCATTTTTCATATCGTGAATGCTGTAGCTGCGCAGTTCTACCATGATTAATTTCCTCCTAATTAAAACAAAATAAACTTAATTATTTACTAATTTTGGTCTCTAACTAGTGCATTAACACTTTGAGTAACTTTGGGCTAGTTTAGACGAGTATTAAGCGCATTCTTGGCATTTCTTATTTCACACCATACAAGATTCATTTGGCTTGTACATCCCCCTTAATGTTTGTAAAAGAGGCTCCGTTCATTTTCCCGGTTTAAAAGTAGGCTGTCAACTGCAAAAGTCACCGCTCCTCGCAAAAGACCTACAAGACGATCTGGGATAAGACATACATGTATTAAGGTTTTTTCCAGCATCATACATTTTATGAGTTAAAAGTAGTAAAAATGCAGTGGTAAAAATGCATTAATTTTATCTTCACGGAATGTATAATTATCAAAATTTCTAAGTCCCCAGTTTTATTATTTTAATTATTTAAAAACCTTAACATTAATTAACTATTTGTTCACAATTTTGACTTAATTTTTCAATGATTGCCTGTTACGGCCAAAAAAAAAAAATGGAATCGAATGTGTAATTACTCATACATGACTGTTTTTGTTAAAAAGCATGAAATGCAAGTTTCGTATGTTTTCTGGTGGATCTTCCATTTCTTGAAATTTCCATGTGTTATCTATCTATATTTGTTTAGGAAAAACAGAAAAATCTTGTTTTAAATGCCGTGTATGTACTAACGACAATGTGTAAGCGAAGTTAATATGATCCAAGCTGGTGGTAGCAAAGGAAAGTTGTATTTCCTTCCTTTGTATTTGTTTATTTTATGTAAAACTTTTAAAAACACCGTCAGGAAGATGCACAAACCTTACATGTTTGCATTATTATCATTAAAAAATGCTAGATTTTCAACAAATATAGAAAAATATAGAACCATGACCTTTCCTTTGACCTTTGAATTTACCGGTACTTATCTTTGATTAGGTTTTGCTTAGTTTTAAAGATAATATTCAAGATTTTTTTTAGCAAAACTAATATACTGTTACACATTGATGAGAGCAATGCGACTGCATCAACATTTTTTACCTTGACCTTTTGTTTTACCTTAACTTCACTTTTCCTAAATCAGTGTCAAACTTCTTACGTTGATACAATCTAATGTAAGCAATTCAACTGCATCAACAATTTTGACCTTGACCTGTTATTTGACTTTGATCTCACTTTTATCGAATTGTGTTTAAGTCAATTTTAATTAAAGACATCATTTCTAGATATTTTTGTTATCAAACTTCATATGTTGATACATATTTGATAAGAGATATGCAACTGCATTAACATATTTTACCTTGACTTTTCCTTTGACCTTGACCTCAATTTTCCTAAATTTCTGTCAAACAGCATAAGCTTATATATATTGAGGTAAGCATTTCAAGTGTATCATTTTTACCTTGACCTTCCAATTGACCTTGACCTCACTTTTATCCATTTGTGTTTAAGTCAGTTTTGAAGAAACCATTAATAATATTTTTTCAACTGTATATGTACATACATACATTGTACTCATGAGAGCTTTTCAATTGCATCAGCAGTTTTTGACCTTGACATTTCCTTGACCTTGTAAGAAATTTAAGTGCATCACTATTCAGGATATTTTGATCAATTTTTATACACATGTAAATTTTCATGTTGATTTACTAATTTAGGCTCGTCAAAGCATTCATGTCCTATATAGACATATTTCTAGTTTTTATTTTTAGGTCACCTGAGTAAACAACATTTTCAGTTTCTTCTCTGCAACCACTGAACCAATTTCAACCACATTTGGCATAAAGCATTTGTGGGTAAATGGAAACATAAATTGTGAATTCCATTATCCCTGCCCTCCTAAGGGGTGGGGCCAAAACCACTAAAATGAATGCAATCTTTAAAAAATCTTCTTCTTTACTCCTGGACATATAGCAGATTGTAATCAGCATTAGTCCTCTACCAAATTGTGAAATTCATGGCTCTTGTTTCTAGTGCTAGGGCGGGTCTAAATAAGTAGATAGTGAAAATGCATTGTTTCTTTGAAAATCTTCTTCTCTGCTCCTGGGTATTAAATAAACCAACTAAGTTCATAGTTATAATGAGCAAAAATGCCTCTACCAAAATTGTGAAATTCATGGCCCCAGGGTCTGGGGTTCTGGTGTTAGGGCGGGTTCTATTGATTATATAGTGGAAATACATGAATTCTTTGAAAATCTTCTTCTCTGCTCCTGGGTAAAAAATAGACTCACTAAGTTCGTAGTTATGTTGAGCAAGAGTGACACTTCCAAAATTGTGAATTCTATGGCCTCAGGGTCAGGGGCTCTGGTGTTAGGGCGGGTTCTATTGATTATATAGTGAAAATGCATTAACTCTTTGAAAATCTTTTCCTTTGATCCTGTGTTTTGTGCCAAGTATAATTATATTTATGATGAAGAAAGGTGCATCTAGCAAAATGATTATTTTTTATGCCCCCTGGGTGGGGTACATAGTCTGAAAATAAATTTTTAAATGCTCTATAGTTTTAATCAATCATTTTATGAAGAATTTTGCAAAATTTTGAAATATGTGCCCTGGGTCAGTGGTTCCATTTCGCTGAGGTGCACAACTGGTCATAAAGTGAAAGTGCATTTTCTATCTCTTTGTTACTCTGATCTGCTTCTGTGCATCAAGTAAATAGAATAAGCATTCTAAGTTTATAACTATGATAAGCAATGCTGCCTCTTTCAAAATTGTTAATTTCATGGCCTCTGATTTGAAACATGAACCTTTTTTTTTTTGTTTGAAAGTTGTTACATGATACTCAGGTGACCTATAAGGCTCGTGGGCCTCTTGTTGACAACGCGCTAGCGTTTGAATTTTTAACACGACCTCGTGCTAACACACAACTCGTCATTAATGCGCTAGCACATTGTCATTAACGAGCTTTCGTGTGCTGTCATTATCGCGCTTGCGCGTTGTCATTAACCAGTGTTAACGCACTTGCATGTTAATACACTTTTGCAATGGCCCTATCGGGACACCATAAAAGTCCCTCTTTCTTCAATTTGTTATTCCTGGGGCCAGGACACCAACAAAATTCATTGAATACATTGTCTTTAGAAAATCACATGTACCATTTTAAAGACAAATTTTAAAATTAAAGCTCTTGGCCGGGCAGTAATAAATCTATCCTCCCTCTCTCCCTCTCTTTTATTGCAATTTTTTATTTAATTATATATTTGTTAAATTAAAAGTTTAAGTGACTTGAGATAGTTATAGATAAGTTAAAACTTTAGATTTAAACTTTTAATGTTACACATTTTGTTAACTGTGTTCTCCAGAAACACGCGTTTTGTTTGGTTCGAGGGTCGACAAAACGCTTTTTTCCGAGAACATATTCAATATATTTTTGTAAAACCTTTTATTTTATTTTTATTTTTTGGCATATATTTAATTTGTACCGTCTTCCGTGATGTAACCTCAGGTCCATCAATTTTGAACACCAACGAATGAAAATGAGATTAAGCTCCGCCCATTGTGTGTCTTAAATGGTCCAACATCTTATCGAGCGGTCCAACATCTCATTCTGCGGTCCAACATCGATTTCTTTCGTGCCTGCTCAGCAAAAATTAGAAATCTAAGTCTTTTTCGTATAGATCTGCATAGGAGCAAATTTTCAAAGGTATAAAAATTTGTGTAATAAAACTCTGATATTCTGATTGAATATCTGTAGCATATTCAGAAATTAATTTTACCAGTTATACCAATCTCAATAATTAATTTATTTTATTCAACACAATAACTGCTGGGAAAATCGTACTGCACATTGGCGTCAGAAACAAATTGAAGGAGGGGGGATCTACATATGTAAGTGTAAGAATTTTTTCTAGATCTTCAAAAAAAAAAAAAAACCCTGAAAAGTAATATTGATATCTAGTTCACCCATGTGCACTTTCTGCATTGCACTTGTCAAATAAAGAAATCGGGTTCGTAATTCCGATAAAGAACACCAACAAGAGCGCCAAACTAGACAATCTATCTTCATGTTCAAGCTCACAAGTAGGTATTTTCTCCAATATTGACTCATAATCTCATTGAACCTTGCCAAGAGCTTGTAATAAGAAAGTTTTATTTGAAAAGAAAAAGGTTTTGTATAGACAAAATTTAGAAACAGTCGCCTAATGCTCTTTTAAGAGTTGTCGTTCCTACCTCCCCGTGACAGCATGGTTAAAAAAAAAATGCTCGCGATCGTTGCATACTTTTTAAGATTCTGTGACTGGTTTTATACATTGTATTTAACATTGATTTAGTTATTTTATAAATCTTTCATCCTTTGACTCTCGATTAAATTTACTGTATTAGTTTAAACTCAAAATAATTTTGTTCTTTTTTTATTTAGTGTATAAAACCAGTCACAAAATCTTAAATTTATTTGTTTGTTTATTTGTTTGGCCAAAATTTAAATATTATCATAGCTGAAGTCTTAAGTAACACATTTTCATTCATTCTTGAATCTTATTTTTTTAAATATTTATGCCAATTTTATAAGCCTGTACGAAATGTTCCGCCTGGAATATCCCGGGGGAATTGAGGCGTACTTGGAGAGGCGTCAATTTGTTCCTCTACATATATGGTGATACACAGGTTCTGGGCAAAACTTAGGCGGAAACCAAGCTTAAATGGGCAGAAATTTGAGACGAAAAATGCAAATGAGCTACGCCCGGAAAAATAAATGACGCCCGTAAAAAAATTACGCCTGGAAACTAAAATGACGCCTGGAATAGAATTACGCCTGGAATGTCCTTATTATTATAGGGAAGTTTCTAGTATGCCGGTCCCCAGAATCACGCGATTGCGCATGAGCAGATATTTCACTTGCTGTTGCTATGCAGAATGTTAACATACCGCAATTTCCAACTCGTTTCAACAAAACGCATCCGATCGAGTGATTAGGGTTAGGTTATTCAGTTTTTAAATTGTTCTTTTTTTTTAATAAATCCACTCTGTATTCTTTAATTCTGACTTAGGGCTAATTTATGTAATTTTTGCTTACAAAAGCCACTATGTGTGCCTTTTGTGATCAAAAACTTGCATGTATCAGCCTGTGGAATAGTGCCTATATCTTACACTTTGGTTTAGTTCATGAAATTTTTGATTTACAAAGGAAAGTTTAAGAAATGAAAGTTTGGGTAAATCAACTTAATTTTTTAAACTTGACGATTTTTAGCGCTGAGTTTAGGCAAGTTACTGTACAAGCGACTTACCGTTATCTGCAGCTCGGTATCCTGACCTCTTAATCATGTCCAAATAGGCCCCTTATTCATAATATTTTTCCTTTCTGTTTCAAATCAATAATGATGCACAATTCATTCCATCGATGACTAGTAATTAGCTAACATTTGTTAAATCCCTGTATTTCTCACAAAAATCACGCAATTTTAATAGCATTGCACTTTGAGTCCTATCAGGCATTTCTTCCTTAAACAAAAAACACAAGTGACGCATCTCATGAATATTTATGAGATTACGTCAAAAATTGATCATGTGACTACATTTCTAAACAACACAAGATGGAGATTTACTTCCTAAACATGTACGTTATTTTACGAAATCTTTTAATTCTCATTTAAAAAACTGTGTTTAAAACCCAGTTTTTTAAACCCAATTTTTCACAAGGAACACGAATTTGGGGTCAAATTTGCAATTTGTGGCTTCTTTTTCGATTTTGTTGAACGCTCACACGACCGTTTATATAGTTGTATACCGCCTTCGGCGGCACCTATTTTAGCGCCATATTTATGGGGACCGGTATACTAGAAGTGTTCCTTATTATATAATACTATGTGACCTAAAAACCTATATATTTACCATGTTAACAAAGAAAAACAATCAGATTATGATTTACAATGTTAGAGCAAAAGATTTAGCTTTTTGAACTGTAAGAAAATATAATGACAGGTCATTAACATATATCATTAACAAGTATAGAAAAATAACATGAATTTTGTGTATTAGGGACACTAAAACATGATTGAGTGTGTATTTAGAATTAAACTTTTTTTTTTACAATACCTGTACATTTTATCACTTCAATAATTATATTGAAAAATTTAAGTTACTGACTGAATACAATTCTTTATTTACTCAGCAGTTTACAGTTAAATTCTCACTGCAGCCTCTATCAAACAGATATTTCTCAGAATGTGTGCAAGGACAAACTCAAATATCTAAAGTAATTTTAGGGTCAACCAGTTATAACTATTATTGTACATAATCATAATCAAATTTACTCAAATAGGTACTAGATATTCATGATCACACCTACCAGCAGACACTGTGTCATCCTCAAGAAGTGTAAAAGCCTTAACATTGAGATATCTGCATTTCCTGTTTCACTCACACTAAACTCCCTCTTTCATGATCAAATTCAAACTTAACCACCTATCTGAAATGACCCTTAATTGATAATTTAAATGACCAATCAGAGGTTTTTACTTCTCCTGAAAGTTCCAGGCGTACTTTTTGTTTCTATTTTCCTGCCATTTTACGCCCGGAAAATCTGAACTTGCCAATTGACGCCCGGAAAATACAAATGACGCCTGTAGGACGTCTCTGCTACTGAGGCTTAACTCTTTGAAAATTCCGTCTCCGCCTCAAGTACGCACAGAATTGGACAATTCCTGCTCAATTCCACTTAAATTCCAGGCAGAATCTGCCTTTAAAATTCATACAGGCAGACAGATAGCGCAGATCCAGAAATTGAAGTTAGAGAGGGCAAGGGAGGCAAGGGATCTGGGGGCCGTCTTGAGGCTAACAAGATATTGGGCGAAAAATATTTGGGTGAATGGACTCTGCGCAAACCGACTCCCGCGAACAGGTAGATTGGGCGAACGAACCCGTTACCGTCCAGGACAAAGCCCTGGTGGGGGCCCAGGGGGCAAAGCCCCACGAAGCTCCTGGATTTTAGAGATTTTGTAGGGTAAAAATGAGGTCTACCACTTATACATACGGTATAAGTCATATTTACATTTCTAGATGAAACTGATTTACGTTAATTTTGAAAAATTTTTTGGGGGGGGGGGGGCGCGCTGGGTGCGCCCCCCATTAAATTCGGCACCGGACAGGGCTCTTGTGTTTTTTTTCTGCCTCTCTTATACCCCATTCATACGACATGATTTACATACCTCAGCATATTTTACACGTAAGTAAATTTACTCACGTGTGCTATTTTTGTAGCATGAACGGATTTACACATATGCAAATTCTGCACAGTGGAGTAAATTTACACCTGGTCAGGACTAGGTGCAAATTAACTTTTGCATACCTTTTGTAGCAAATTATTACTTCATGCGTGTAAATTTTGAACACGCAGCAAATTTACTTATGTATATATTTTGTTTTGTTTATTGCATAAATCTCCATTTTAAGTGTTGTTTCGTATGCATTGGTACGTAAAATATAAATTGGTAAACATGGTGACTAAAAGGCAAAACTCTAAACAATGATCCATTATTTCCCCCGAGATAATTTTTTGAATTTGCAGAAACGAGGACATCTTGCACCCTTTCTGACAAACTTTTGTTTATATCTGTAAAGATAATAATAGTTGTGGTCGCTAATGAGTGCCCCATGGGATCAACACATGAAAATAGTGCCCTTACTATACAAGTTGCATCCCTTGGAATGCTCCGAAGCTTTGATAGGAACATGTATTCCATCAATTGGCAGGGCCCTTCTGTTTTCATTCGAGGTAAGCTACTCATATATAACATGTATAAGTTACTGTTACAGAAAGGATGAGGTGACATAACTGCTATCTGGGGCCCCTTTTTCCATGACGAATTTTATTTAATCTACAACGATGTTGGTAGTTTTCAAACAGGAGTGAATAAATACGATGCCTTTTGAATAGTTTCAATAGTTCAGACACATTTTAATTAGGCCATAATAAAAATATTCCTAGATTCTCATCCCCGCCCGCCCCGATTTTATACCCCCGCCTCGATTTTTTTTATTCTTGTTTTTGTTCGTCTTAATTTTTATCGAGATCGGTATTCATCTACCATTCCACTTTCGTTTTAAATCCGGCGAAAGTCGACATGATTTTGACAGCTGAAAAGATGGTAATTGCTGTAATACATGCATAGATATTTTAAATAAGGGTCATTGGTTGAAAAATATTGGTGATGATGTGAAGTAAGAGATAATTGAACCTTTACTACGACTTTTATTCGGGTATTGTATGTAAAATTACACCGATTGACCAGGTCAATAAAAAATCTGCAAAATTGAAAAAATAAAAAATATAAAATAAAAGCCGCCCGCCCGCCTCGATTTTTAAAAAAATTCGGATGAGAATCTAGCAATTTATTTATTATGGCCTTATAAGGAATCTTGCATTATCTTTGATTTTTTAGACCCTATCACAGCTAAATTCGGCCAGGTTTGTGCAAATATTTTCTTTTGCGGCAAGGGAATGGGCGAGTCTTAGGCCAAACAAAAAAATATCTTTGTTTACTGTTACATGCTGAAATAAAATAGGGTCGGTAGGTAGGAATTTTTTTTTATTTTATTGAATTTTTTTATACATAAATTCACATGAGTTGGTTAATTACAAAACAGCTTTACGATTGTATGGTGCCTTACTTTTGTTTGGCTTGAAATATAGGTGGTTTCTTGCCAACTGCCTTACGACTCAGGGGTGTGCAATTAAAAAAAATCAAGTACTAGCCCACAGGCTTGTAACAGCAATAAACATACTAGCCCGAAGTTAAAACTGAGCAGTCCAAATATAGGGGCAAAAAATTGTAAAAACAAATATCGTAAAAAGTTCATTGTTGAGAAAGTCAGAGTCCTAAGCCATCCCTTTTAAATTTGAAGTTTAAAAATTTTAAGAAATTATGTATATCTTTTCTTTTCTGAACATATTATACTATTGTAACTTACCTAAAATGAAGCAAAATTATTTTATTTTCATTTCAAGCCATTAAATACAATTGATATATATTAAAGTTTAACCACATAACACTTTGCTATAAGTTGATTAGGGGACCGTAAATAATGGAAAGAGATATCTGCATGTCAATTTACCATTAATAGAGGGATGGAGGAAATTCGGATTAGGAAAAAAACGATCGTTTTTTGAAGTAAATAAGTCAGGTAGTACTTCAAAATGGATAAGGTTAAAGTAATTTAAGAACAGTTGGAGCATGCTGCCTGGAAAATTTTCATTAGTTGGAAATTAAATAGCAAAACAATGAGTAAAAATACTGTTTGTATTTCTCATGTACTATATGCTTAATTTTAATTTTTACTACCCAAAAACCAGTAGCACCGGGTATCAGATGATGCTAGTTGCACACCCCTGCAACTGCCACGCAATGGTTAGCAAATTACAACGAACTCGTTGGTGTATAAATATTAAACTCGCTGGTTTTGTTTTTTGTACTTTCAATTTCGAAAGATGATTGTAAAAGTTAAACTGACCGGTCAATAACTTCCGGATTTTTATGACGTCCGAAAAAAAAGTTTGGGTCGGCGATGAAAATTAGGGTCGGTCGGGTAACCGTAAACACACATAATTTTTTGTTACGCCTTAGTACAATAGAAGGATATGCGTGTCCGAGAACACCTTATATGGCTATTGTTATTGTTTCGCACTTAGTCATTGTCCAATCCGATAACAGAACAACAAAACATGCTGGTTTACTACGTTTCCATATTATCGCAGACACGTGGTTTAGGTCTATTTACCTGTTATCCTTTTCTACATTTCAAACTTTTATAATGGTCATCCAATGCTGTTTATACTTAATAATACGCATGGATTTTCAGCATTTACGGTTTTTAGGACAAGAAATGCACATGAAACTTGTATTCACTGATACTCAGGAATACGTGTAGACCTAGCGAATTGCTCACCAAACACGCTACAAAACTTTAAACTATTCTATATCATGTATATTCTATCTGAAATTGTTTGTAACTGTATATAAATTTTACTGTGGTCTCAGAAATGATATATGTAGATCCGTGTCTAATCTGTGACTCAAATGCATAAAAAATATCGGAAAGCAGTAAAATTCCAAGCACGTTTCCATAGTATTTTTGTTGTACTCACTCGTAACGGAATTTCATTTAGCTGATTGGTCAGTTAGAAAGTATCGCCTGTGCCTCGATTAGCATATGAATTCATTCTTACGTCAGAAATTCTAGTTCCGTCGATCTGTTTATAATGGGAAAGGCCAACTAGATTTTACAATTTTTTAAAAAATAGCATGTGAGCGCAGTTAGGTACAATTTTCTCCTTTCACATGTATAGGTAGATTTCAATAAAATACAGTGACCAGCCAAAGGAGAAAATTGTACCTACCTGCGCTCGTATATTCAAAGATTGGGGCGGGGTTAAAATGCAATGGGAATTGAATGTAAACATGATACCCCTACCCCAATAAAAGATCTATATCTTTCAAATTACGTTTCTATTTTTGTTAAAAATAGTATTCTATAAAGGTACACACATCAGTGATTAGTTACATACAAAAATTTGAGTAAAATTTAGACATTTAATTTTTTGTCAGTATACGAGGTGCCGCAAGTCACCTCATCCTTTCAACATTATCATTGAAAAATAAGCATTTGTAAGCATTTTTGGCACATTACCCAATGATGTCCAGGGGTTCGTTTTAATTTCCTTTTCAAATATTTGTATTGTTCAAAGATTTTTTGAGATTGATCACTTTTACTTTTCTTTATCCTTTGCATTCTCCTTCAAAATACATAATTACATGACTGACTTTTTCACTCTAATTGCTATCCAATTGTGTATACATGTTCACTGAATTGATGATGGAATTTTCCGTTATTTCCCGATCATGACATTAGCACACGGCGGGTGTGACTAGTGTAGGGGATGCTCACTCTTCCATGGCACCTGATCCCTGATGTTTCGGAGGTCCTTGATTGCTCTGCTCCTATTATGTATTGTTTTGAGGACTTTTTATATTGAATATTGTTCGTTATCTCCATATCCTTCATGTATCATATTCAAGAGGATATCTTATAATGGCCCCACAC
This sequence comes from Saccostrea cuccullata, assembly GCF_032062105.1. NCBI lineage: Eukaryota > Metazoa > Mollusca > Bivalvia > Ostreida > Ostreidae > Saccostrea > Saccostrea cuccullata. Next base: position 259,765 of record NW_026926389.1, read on the forward strand.
ACTTGATGTACTGTACATTTCCCAACACCAAAAAGATTCCAATATCTCATTTCTGCTGGGTACGTCAATCAGTAGATGGCAACAGTTATCTTTTTCTTTACATCCTACGGCTCTTACAGTTAGTAAATAAAAATTTTAATATTTTTTTCTTCTTTGTGTGTAAACTTTATACCATTCTTTGTCCTTAAAACATAACTTCCTTTACTTTCGTACCAATATATAAATTAGTTGATCGGATTTCCACCCTAGTCTTTAAGGAACATTCAAAAGTTAGGTTTTTACCCAAACAGTAAAAAAATACACTTTTTCTATAAAAATTCACAATTTTGAATCTGTCCATCTCCTTATTTTATATGAAATATGAGGATTAACTAACAGTACATAAATCTCGCCTGAACGCATAGCAAATTAACTTTTACTTACGTGTGTGGATTTACTTATATGTAAATTTGCACACATAAGCAAATTTTCGTCGTATGAATGGGGTATTAGTCTCTATTAGTTTTTTTCATGTCTGGCTCATGTGTAAAATACTGTAGGTATAAAATCATCAAATCTTAGAAATTAAGCTGATCCATCTTGCTAAGAAGGAACATGCACGTATTTCATTGAAATCATTGGTAAACTATTTACACAGAAAGAGACCCATACTGGATGGCCTTAGAGGCAAGATCCCACTTTTCATGCTTTTTATGTAAAAAGTACATATTTTGCTGGAGTAAATTTTCCTATAGGCATAAAAAAATATGTCTATGGTTATCGTATTCCACCAACCCAAATTTTTTTTTTTTGTGTTAAAAATCTGGAAGTCATGCGCTGGTCACTTAATCAGTAATGCATATGAAATCAAAATTCATAACACTAGAAACAAAGTTGCGTTTTTGAAAACTAGAATACTTCGTGTTTGTTGCAGTTTGACTTGTGTGGTAGCTCTCAGGCAATTGGCAAGAAAGGTATAGACAGATTTCACATTTTTAAGAGTTTAATCCCATTGTTGGCGTAACGCTCATATTATTAATATAACTTAATGCTAAAATTTTTAATCTTCAAACGTGATCGGACAATTTCTTTCGCATCTGTATTGCCAGAATGTGGAGGAACATGAAAAACGTACCGAACATATTCATACAGAATTTGTTTCTGAGATATACTGTACTGGCCCATAAAATTAGTAAGGTAATAGAGGGAATGCCGGTTGACCATGGATTGATCTCCCAAAGGGGAATAACTTTTGTAAATATGAAAGTTGTCTACTGTCTTCTATCATATGGCAAGGCCAACAAAAATAAAGCCCCATATAATGGTACAGGGTTTTAAAATTTGAAAATTTAAACATGAAGTTAAATTTTGTCCCTCTGCTTTCATCTATTTAATTAAGATGAGGAATGTCTCAATATTTATGTATAAATTTATCTTCTCTGTTACAGGTGGTTTCAGCAATTATGTCAGAGAAGAAGAAAAAACTGTACCTTGTTCAGAAGATCAAGAACCAGATACAGAGAGAGAATCTACAGGTAAATATTAGGGATGTCAACAAAACAATCTATTTAATTTTTAGATGTTAGATCTGCTCATATACTCGCTACACTAATAAAAACAACATACAGTAGAGGGTCAAGTCAGAGTTCATACTCTATCAACCAATCAAATTGTCACCTGCAAAATCATTGTTTATTGTTGAAGGGATTAAATCTAGGGTTGTTCCGAATTTAACCTCTGATGTGACCCTCTATGGGATGTTGTTAGATGTTAGTGTAGTGAGTATGTGAGCGGATCTAACATCTAATTTTAACTAGATTGGTCACAAGTAGTCGACTATTCGACTCTCAGTTGAATGGACTGACAGTCGAATAATAAAATGACATTCAAATATTTAAAAAATGCAAGAACATGAAGAAAGGAAAATGATAAAGAATTTTCTAATCTGAAATTGATAAAGCATCATTAACCAAACCATTGTAGTATCTGCCCTCATGCTGGCAAATAATTACCTCCGTCAGAGTATATAAACAGATTTCCACATTATACATATGAAAAGTACAACAAATTACATATCATGATGATTAATTCTGGATCACTGAGCTTTTTAGTTTACCTGAGCTGAAAGCTTAAGTGAGCTTTTCTGATCACATTTTGTCCTGTGTCCTTCTGTCTGTCTGGCTGTCTGTCTGTCTGTAAACTTTTCACTTTTTCAACTTCTTCTCTGGAACCATTGGGCCATTATCAACCAAACTTGCCACAAACCATCTTTGGGTAAAGTGGATTCAAGTTTGTTCAAATGAAGGGCCCTGTTTGCTTCCATGGGGAGATAACTAAGATCAGAGCTCTAGAAAGGTCCGTATTTGCAGATGTATGCTATTGATTTTACAAAATACGCATTGAAAACTAAAATAGGACGTACAATTATGCATTTATAGCAATCGTAGATAAACATTACATCACGAAAGTACTGTGTACAACAGGTTAAAGAATACAGGTACAACTTACTCAATGATATGAATTGAGGTTAACTCAGTGTTTGATTTTCCTCAAAATGAAGTACAGTGGACCTTTAGATATCCAGACGCCTGATATCCGGATGCTACAGTATTCGGATGATTTTTCACCGGAAAAGAATTTTTAAATGTTAATTTTTTTTGTTTAACTGGTAATTCAGGTCCGCTTCACATATCCAGACAAATTGACTCGGAAACAAAGCAACTGGATAAATGAGGCTCCTTTGTACAGATTCAAAAGCCTTTTAGTGACCAGGAATATTCGTGTAATGGCGAAAACGATCTCCATTTCCGGAGGAAGAATTAGATGAAAATCAATATCAATAAATAGAAAGACTTTTTTATTCTGGGTTCATAGCCATTTTTTTATTTCTCTCAACTTGCCGTATTTGCATGATTAAGGAAGATTCTTTTCTCTCAGTTTACTCTTGATATGATTTCTTAATTGAATGAAAAGTCTTCTGTCTCTGTGATACCTTGACCTACTGTATAATCTTCCTTGTCAAAAAGAATGCTTCCCAATTTTAGCAAAAAGTCTTGTTGATATTTTCAAAATTTATTTAAATTAATGCATGAACTGACCTTTGTTGGTTTTTCTCCCTCTTCAAAAACACTTATATCTTATGTAAGAAGCTCAAAATAAAAAATATACATGAACTCTTCAATCATTTTGCTGAAAATCAGAATCTGCATTGATGTGAAAATCAGGAAGTAAATACACTTTGGGGTAAACAATTATTTGGATCTCTGTAAGATATAGTGAAAATTTGGTGGCATGATTACAAAATCTTCTTCTCAAGAACCATTGGGTCAGAAAATATGAAACAAATATGGAAGCATCAGAAAGTGTAGATTTAATTTTTTTCAAATCATGACCCTTGGGGTTAGGACAGGGCTACAATAGACAATTATCAATGTTTTATGCAGGAATATATAGAAAAACTTTAAAAACCTTTTTTCTGAACAACAACACACTGTCATGATTAGTCAAATTTTTATGGAATAATCCCCAGGTTATGTAGATTTAACTTTCTTCAAATCATGACCCCTAGGGGTATGGTGGGGCCACAATGGGGCACAGTTTTGAATACGATTATGTCGGAAAGTTCTTCTCAAGAAAAAGTTGAACAACAAAGCATAATGATTTTGGGTTGATGAAGGGTTGAAGCTCTATTGGAAATATTGGAGGTAAATTAGACTCCGAAGGGCTGAAGCTCTGTAGTAATCACATGATCCATCTATAAATGATTTTGATACTATTTTAGCTCACCTCAACGAAGTTGGGGGAGCTTATGTAATACCCTCAACGTCGGTGTTTTTTGGAGCAGTTTTCTTTTTAAGTACTTCTATGTCCTATATTGATGAGACATGCATGGAAGATGGTTATAGTCTGTTTCATTGTACCAGTCAAAGTTTCAGATGCTGCAATTTCAGAAAAGGAATGACCAGATAATGTTTTTGGAGCAGGTTAACATTTTTGGTGCAGTTTTGAAGTAATTTTCATTTCCAAGTAACAATGAGCCCTATGTTGACCAAACTTGCATGGATGATACGTATAAGGATGCATACTACCGGGCTTGCTTCGGAAGCTGAATCTGACCTACATTTTACGGTTGAGTGAACAGGTTAAAGTTTTTGGTGCAAGTCTCGTTTCCAATTAACTATAAGCCCAATGTTGACAAAACTTGCATGGATGTTACATCTAAGGATGCACATTACCAGGCATGCTTCGGATGCTGGATCTGACCTACATTTTCTGGATGAGTGTATAGGTTAATGTTTTTGGTGCAGGTGTTTCATTTCAAAGTAACTATGAGTTCTCTTATAACCAAACTTGCATGAATGATACATATAAGGGTGCATATACTACCGGGCTTGCTTCAGATGCTGAATCTGACCTACGATTTGTGGATGAGTGAAAATGTTGCATGAACGATACGATACATCTTAGGATGCACACTATTGGACTTGCTTTGGATGCTGAATTTGACATACATTTTTCAGATAATAGACCAGGTAAAAGTTATGGGTGCAGGTCTATTACCAAAAAACTTTAAGGCTTTTATAACATTGTAAAAACCAAACTTGCACAAATTTTGCATCAAGAGATGAAAACTCTCAAGTTTGCTTAAGATGCTAGATTTTGATTACATTTTCATGAAAAAGAACTAGTTAAAATTTTTTATGTAGGTCTATTTCAAAGTATCAGATCAAAATTGCTTTAATATTTTCATTTTTGGAATGTACACTTTTTGTTGGTTAATTGTGTGACTTTGCCTTATTTAAAGACAACATTCACTGAGGTGAGCTCTGTAATCTCTGATTAAGTATGTTCTTATACCGTATAATCCCTATTAACCGCCCCGGGCGCTTAGAAAATTACGGAAAGGGGGCGGTTATTTTGATATTCTTACTAAAATTTTGAATGTCATATTTCAACTTCAAGAAATCTTTTGAAAAAAATAAAACAAATAACAGATAATCACTAAGTCGTCTAACCTTCCTTTAAACTACAAGAATCCACCCAAATTATGCTATATGACTCATTTTCCCACTTCGAAATTAGGGAATAGACAAGGAGAACAAATTTTGTACTTGTATTTTAACTTTCACTTTCAGAAATACATGATTAGGTCGTTCTAAAAATCTTACTTTCAAGAATATTTTGTGTACGAGTTACCTAATAACAAAGTTTCATTTTCACTTTCTTCATTATGGCGGACTTTTGATACGATTTTGGATGATTTCGATCACTGTAAAGGGGGCCTTATTTCCTGACAATTGAAAAAGATCCAGGGGGGCGCTTATAGGGGTAGGGGCGGTTAATACGGATTATACGGTATATATATTTAATATTTAAATGCTAAGAACCTTAAAATGGAAATAATAGGGTTTTACCATATTATAATACAGACTACATGTTTTAATTGTAGGAAAGAAGCGGGCATTTGGGGATTCTGACGCTATGGAAGAAAATCAACAGAAGGAAATATTGGAGGTAAATTAATTCAAAAGATTCTGAAGGGTTGAAGCTCTATAGATAGTTTTTGATTGACTTAAATTTAACGAGAGTTACTTCCCATTGGCCACCATACTGGAGGTCCAAATGCTTATATTCTTTCATTGTTCATCCAATTATAAATTTTTATATTAATTTGCGATTTTGAATGAGGAATCAATATTTTTCTGAAGTATATTAATTTTTAAATGCCTCATTTATTTAAAAAAATTATTTTATAAAGATTTTCCAATAAATATTTCTGCTTTATTTTCTTAAACTTGGTAAGACAAAGAGGAAAACTCACTGAGTCAATATGGCGATTAACGGGAAGTAACTTTTGCTAAATTTAAGCCCATGGAAAACTATCTATAGGAAATGTTGGAGGTAAATTGATTCTAAAGATTCTGAAGGGTTGAAGCTCTATAGTAATCACACGATCCATCTATATTAATGATTTTGATACTTTTCCTTAGCCTTCAGATTTCATATAAAAAATCTGGTTAAAAAGACAATCAAAAGGAACATAAACTAGTATTAATTGTTACGGGACTGTTACAGATATTCCACAAACGCTCCCCAAATCCCTTTAGTGCTTTTTTTCCTGAAGACTTTTTTCTAGGGATGTCAAAATCGTCAATAATTGATATTCGAATATTCAATAGTAGTATTCGAATATATTTGAATATTCGATAAGATAAATACATCTTGCATTATAATATGCCTCCACTCTTTTGTCAAGCAATATATACGTTTTATTTAATTATTTTGGAATAAAATTTCATGTAGGGTTTTGTAAATGCACTTTAATTATATTCTTAAGATATTTTACAGAATATATGAAGAGTTTATATCCAAAATATTATAAAAAAAATCCCCCCCCCCCCCAAAAAAAAGAATCAAAAATTGTTTTAATAAGCTTCAGATTAATTAATCATCTTACCAAAGTGTACACTGATAACCCTACATATTTATACCACACAGAACAATTATCTAATGGAGAAACATTAAAAGCAATTACCTTTAGGTAATCAATTTCCTGATAATGATTTTAAATGATGTATACATTAACAAAAATGTGTCTTTTCAACAATACAAACTAATTCTAAGTACTGGACACTGTTATACCTCTAATTAAGTGATCAAGTGAATAATTCATATTATTTTAATAGACACACTCTTCACACCTTTAAGGTAATCCAAGAGGAGTGTCTTTTAATTTAGTATTAAATAAAATCTTATTATTGGTCAATGATAAGAATTTGATTCAATTTCTGATAAATCTTAAGTTTTTGCCAGATTTTTATTTTCTGATTCTTGTACTTAAAATCCGAATATTCGAATCATGAATTTATATTCGAATATCAACTCATCAAATGAATATTCAAATATTCGAATATTTTTACATCCCTACTTTTTTCATATGCTCAGGAGGAGGATTTCATAAAAAAAAATTAAATAAAAGCTACAATGAACCAACTATAATTATGTCATATGCAATATTGCATGCGCGTATGTGCAAATATTGTGCAATGGTTGCATGCATATGAAAGGTTATCATGGCATGTTCTTACCATGTGATTATCATGTCTAGATATGCAGAGGATAAATACTGTAAATCTGGAAATTTTTGCGTTGATTTTATTTTGTTAATCTGGGTCAAAATACTGTTGATTAACTTTTCTGATGTTAGTTATCATTAAGTAGATAACTAATTGATAAGATATTTGAGTTATTTTAAGCACTGATGATAAAAGTTCTTACTGGAATAAACAGTCATTAATTTTGAATGAAAGACTTATTTGAGAAGAAGAATTCTGCCTTGCTGTACGTTCTAGGCAAGAGTGAGTGATTTAGGGTATTTGGCACCATTAAGCGAGCGCATCTTATACCAAACAAGTAGAACCACTCAAACCCTCTTCACTCTATAAGATATCACGTAATCCTACATCTCCAAGCATCACCCATTTTGACACAGAAACTTTTGACTTTTCACACTCTTAAATTAACCAATTGCAATAAGCATTCAACACTGTGAATAAGAATGAGATACTTTATGAATGAACACAGTAAATTCCAGGGGATTGTAATTCACCATGACGTAAAGATGCAAATAAGATGAAAATAATGAAATGATTATTAGTAGATTTGGACATTTAAAATTCAAACATACATGACATTTATTAGAATAATCATTTATTCACTATGTGACAGTGCATACATGTTTACATGTAATTAAATATTTCATATGATAAGAGGCTTCGAATCATTAAGATATTTAGTTTTGCATTTTGGGAACTTGGAATCTTTCAACCATGAACTAGGTCAATGTGACCTATTTATGGAATTGCACACTTTCATCAATATTTACATTGAAGGATAATAGAATGCTAAACATTGTATGATTTTATTAGCTGACTCATCTAGGTCTTGCATTGTGTCATCCAAAGACTAGGTTAAGGTGTCCTACTTTGGGAATTTTATAGCTTTGCCTGAGTATATACTGTAGATGACCTTTTTTCATGGGGTCATAATTCCACGGAATCTCTATTTCTGTTGAATCCACTGGTAGAAAATTACGCGGATATCTTAAAGGTACTTGGACACAGATTTGAAGTTTTCATTTTCTTTATAATATTATGACTTAAACATTTTAATAGCATTCCACACAAAAATTAATTAAAAATCTTATTTTATATCAAAGATATTAAATTTCAAATTTTTTGGTGGGTTTGATTGACACATCCTTGCACTTTCACAAATTTTAATCTTATTCTTAGCCTTAGATAAATTCTTGTTGTTAATTAATGAGAAATATTAAAACTTTTATCCAGAAAAATAATTTTATTCAGAGGAGAAATGTTAGAAAGCAAAACTCCTTCACAAGTATCATCTTTCCGAATTAAGAGTTGCTTACAGAGTTTAGCAAATCGAGAAAATATTGACTTCAAATCTGTATCCATTAGTACCTTCAAGACTCTCTATATATGCCTTATATTAATATTAAGTTTGATGGGACAAACTGCAGAAAATATGTGCCTGCATACATAGCGTAAATTAATACCACATGGAAAAAAAAATACTTATACAGTAATTGAAATAAAATAAAATAAAGGGACTTAAAACATTTTTAGTTGATGCATCTGGGTATTTCAAATTGTGTTCGGTTAGAATAACCTACTTTTTGAACTAAATTAGGGCCCTGCAAGGATTTGCGGGTGCCCTATAGTAATCACTCTGTCCGTCCGTCTGTCTGTCTGTCACTCTTCTGTCCACAAATTTTCTGTTTTTTCTAATAACTTTTTTATGGTTGCCCAATCAAGTTCATATTTGGTATGGTAGTTCAGTAGGCAGAAATACATTATAATTTTGATGCTAAGTTTGTTTCTCTATGTCTTCTGGCTTGAAGCTGGGGTGGTGGGGTAGATTCCTTAACTATGCATATGAATGAATGGGCAACTTTTTTATGGTTGCCCAATCAAGTACAAATTTGGTATGGTAGTTCAGAAGGCAGAAATGCATATTTTGATGCTAAGGTTGGTTCTCTGTGTCCCCTGGTTTGGAGCTGGGGTGGTGGGGTAGATTCCTTAACTTTATATACGAAAGCATAACCATTGGCAAAGAGAGATAACTGCTGAAGATGTTCCCATTGTAAACTGAATGCTGATATGAGTCCCGTGGGATTAATTAGCTTCGCAGCACAGTTCAGGTTACAAATGGAAATATCGGCGATTTTTTAAAGATAAAAAATACATACTTTATTAGGATGGGCGATTCTTTTTAGAAATTCACTGCTATCAAAAAAATGTAATGTGGTTTAAATCTACGTGTTGGGGACATTTAGATTTTTTATTTGGACTTTTCATGTGATGTTGACGTCACATGACTTTGGCAATTATACTTGCAGTTTAGAGGTCATCTATAAATTTCAATATTGCAAGGGCATAACCCAGTTAAAAATCTTAGTTTATTTTAGAATCATTTTCAACACTATATGTAGTTTGTGAAAAGTGCTGCGAACCTATACAGATTCCCTTTTTTAATTGGTAAAATTTAATTTGTTGGACAGCAGGTTGAATATTTTGCTGGTCAACTACATTAAATATAGCTATAATTAAATTTATTTACAAGATTTCAAGAGGTTCGGAACACTTTTCAAATACCTTAATACTTCTCGAGTTTATGTGTAAAATTTTGACAAGATACATTGACCGTTAATGCCCTTGCAATAAATCGATTTATTAGGGGGCCTTTCCATTACTTTTTCATTGAATCTGCATACAAACACACGACAGTAACGTTTGTCTGGAGAATGCACGTACAGTTTATAAATAAATTACTAAAGTACACATCGCATCCAAGTTAACGGCATTTTATTTTACTGCAAATATATTTTATTTGAGAACAAAACACATTTTTCATTGTACAAAATGTGACTTGATCAGCCTCTCAGCGTGTACAAACTGCGTCATTGTTGCGAGATGACGTCACATTGAAAAGTGCATTGCGATCGATGCATCGTTTGTATACTGTTGTGCGGGATTTAACAAACGATAAAACTGCATGTTATAGTAAGTTTGTATGTAGTATACTGCTATCCAGCTGTTTGAAATAGCAAATAATTTCATTTTGTGGTATTTTGAAGACCTTATTTTAAGTGTGACGTCATAGTAAACATTTCCCGTAAAAATTAGGCCCGCCTCCTTACCTTAACTGTGCTGCATTTCCTCCTGAAGAAAATCCAGAGCATTATCTTTATTTGTCAAATTGAGATGAATTACCACCTCTGTCTGCAAATGAAGTTTGTTTTGAAGTTAAGTCAATTTGGAATGCTATGAACTGTGCACTCTGAAATGTGAATTTAAATATAATTTTTTATAATTTACTTTTGTTTAATAGTTATGATTTCATTGAATTCTAATAACAAGAAATAGATTAAAGAAGATTTTTACTTTTTTCACTTTATGTTATATCAAGATTATTATTAGCTCACCTGAGCCGAAGGCTCAAGTGAGCTTTTCTGATCAAAATTTGTCCGTTGTCTGTCGTCATTGTCATTGTTGTCATCGTAGTTGTTGTCGTCATAAACTTTTCACATTTTCATCTTCTTCTCAAGAACCACTGGGCCAATTTCAACCAAACTTGGCTCAAAGTATCCTTGGGTGAAGGGAATTCAAGTTTGTTCAAATGAAGGGCCACACCCTTTTCCAAGGGGAGATAATCATGAATTAGAGAAAAATTAATGGCATTTTTAAAAAATCTTCTTCTCCAGAACCGCTGGGCCAGGAAAGATGAAACTCATGTGAAAGCATCCTCAGGTAGTGTAGATTCAAGTTTGTTCAAATCATGCCCCATGGGGCAAGGGTTGGGCCAAAATGGCCAACCCAAGTTTTACATATGAATATATAGGAAAAATCTTTAAAAATCTTCTTCTCCAGAACCACTTGGCCAGGAAAGATGAAACTCATGTGGAATCATCCTCAGCTGGTGTAGATTCAAGTTTGTTCAAATTATGACCCCGGGGCTAGGGTGGGGCCAAAATGGCCGACCCAAGTTTTACATAGGGATATATAGGGAAACCTTTTAAAATCTTCTTTTCAAGTACTTCAAAGCTATGATTAGTGATATTATATGGAATCATCCTCAGGTAGTGTAGATTCTAGTTTGTTTAAATGATGAACGCCTGGAGGGGGGGGGGGGGTAAATTCAAGCCTGATGTGCTCAGGTGAGCGCTGTGGTCCTTGGGCCTCTTGTTAAATTTTAAGATAGTTGTATAAAAATCCCATTTTTTTTTATCATTAATACTGAAAAAGTTCTTACTGTAATTTTAGAAGAAAATGATGAGAGAGGTACAATTAATCCCTTGGGATTAATTATCTAGCCTGCTGCAGAAAATTAAATATAGTAGGCTTTTCTTTATCTGTCACTTTAAGATTAATGAAAACCTTTGTCTGCAACTGCTGTTTGTTTGAAGTTAAGGTCAAGCCTTCATTATATTTGCATTCATTGAAGGGTGGCATTTTATATAAAAGAAGCTTCATAATTGTTTGAATATACATTCAATGTTAAGTTCTTTACTGCCTAATGTAAATACAAAGGTATTATTTACAGGTTTTTGAATATTCATGAATTGTCTTGAAATTTTAAGAATACAGTTGCTGTCGCTTATTCTTTGTACATTTTTTAATCATTCCATAAGCAGCACCCTATTAATTCTACCCCATGGCGGGGCCCTTGCTGACTGGTCAGTTTTCTAGTTTATTTTAATACATAATATATATAATATTTAGATAAGTACTAAGAACCTTAAAATTGAAACAATAGGGTTTTACCATATTCTGAAGACCAATTCTTGGCCATATGGCCTGTTGTTGAACAAATAATCTGATATTGTATTTTGATCAACTTTACAGGGGGAAAAGACAACTTTTCCAACCATTCCATGCATTCAGAATGATGCTGAAAAAAGTATTCCTTTTAACAGTCAAACAAAGGAAATAGAAAGACACATAGACACCCATCAATGTAACATCTGCAGGAAAAATTTTAACAAATCCGATACCTTACAGATACACATGAGGAGAGTACATATAGATTTTAAACCTTATAAATGTGGCTTGTGTCAGAAAGCTTTTTGTGAAAAACGAGATTTGAATAGACACCTTGAGACACATACAGATGATAA